>NC_090646.1:79669517-79954517 GCF_040937935.1 Hyperolius riggenbachi | reverse complement strand
TCCGTGTTTGCTGGGATTTGTAGTTCTCCTGCCGGAAAGCTACAGGTTGAAATGTTTTGTCACCCGGTAAGGGCGTCTCTCTTATGTCCCCTAAACTCTTCGGCTGTGCCCTTTCCGGCTACCAGTAAGGGGTTAACGCTCCTCTTGGCTGGGGGCGACACATCCAATTCTGTCGCAGCCCCTCGGCACATTTTTAGGACAAATCAGACTAATTGTGACAAAACGGCAGTTATCTCAGGAAAAACAATTAAATTCTTTCGATTACACTGAAGGGAGAATGTGCTTAGCGGCTGCAGAGAGGAGCGATAATGGGGGGAAAGCGCCCCAGAGTGGCCGGGTCGATATTCTATTATCGAATTGTGCATATCTCTTTCAGGCAGCTTGCAAACTCTCTCCTAACATCTAAATTATAGGGTCAAAATTCGGATAATTACTCGATTAAAACCTATTACACTTATTAGGGCGACTATCGACCGGCGAATTGCATTCAACTTCTGGCAGCAGATTGCAATTCCGAGTTCATAGAATTTCACAGTTTTCTCACAACACTCTGCATACGTTTGCTGTATAATGGTGCTGGGCAGAATGGTGTCAGGGGGACTGTGGCCGCTGCCAGGACTCGTCTGCTGCCACTACCTGTTTACATGAGTTCCTCTACTCTCTCTCTCTTTTATATAAATGTATCCAATAGGAGTAGCAATACAAGTCATAATAACCTGTAAAATGATTACATTGCAATTAAAGCTACTATGCTGCACTTCCTGACAGTTTGTAACATCGCTTGTTGTGGGGACATGAATCATCTGTGTTCTCAAATACACCTGTAGGAAATGTCTTACATGGGGAATATTAGCAGCATGCGCGCGTCCTGAACTTATTACATAACATTCTTATTTCATTAAATTATTTGTAAATGAAGACACAATTAGTCATATAATCGTAGCTTTGAGGGTGACATGGCTCGTGTAATTTAAACTAAAACACCAAAGAGGAAAACATTTTTTCATGATGATGGTTGTAAAAAAATACATATTATTATAAATAATACTACTAATAACATAATAACAATAGTAATAATGACAATAATGTGTATTATTATTATTATTATTATTATTATTCAATGCAATATGTTCCCTTTTATAATTTCCTGATCCTTTTGACAACAATTTAACCACTAATTTACGAAATTATTAATTACTTGCAAACCTTTCAATTTAGTTTCTACAGTGAAAAGAAAATAGTAACCATTTGCTAAAATTGTAATTTCTTTCTGGCACAGTATTGTACAGTTTTGAAAATAAAAAATCTACTACATGATATTTTTTCCTGGAGTATTTTTGGATAACACATCCCCATTGGCGGTACAATTTACACCCAAAAGCGTCATATACGAGACGAGAGCCGTTTATTCATTTCAAAACTCCAGTTTTAGCGAATGCAAATTGACTGAAATAACACTTCTCTTATATCTGTGCTTTTTTAATTATTGTTTCAGATTTGCACAATTTGCAAATGGATAAACTAATAATAATAATAATTAATATGATACAATATTATTATTTACTGCTTACAATGTAAAAGGTAACAGTACACCGAAAGCAGGATGGACTGACAATATTTTGTTATAACTCAGAAATAAATGATATTTATGTAGTAGATGTGGAATATGCACCTCCCTTTATGAGTGATATAGAAATAGATGGAGAAGGCAGATGATGTGGTGTTGGGGGACATTGCTGCTGGTGACAGTGGCAGTATTGGTGACAGTGGCTGCAGGTAGGCAGCGCTGAGTACACGTGTTCCCCTGACTGATGGGCACTCATGCAGGACGGCCATTGATTGCCTCCCGGCCAGCTCTGTGCTGCTCTGCCCTGTGTGCAGCATTGTATAATACAGCCAGGGCCAGGCAGCAGCGGGGTGACCCGAGCCGGACAGGCTCCATTCATGGAATACATTGATCTGTCATCTCACTGCCTCCTAACAGCCAGATAAACTGCCAGCCTGCCTGTCCTGTCCTGCCATTGGCTGCTGCCGCATGCTCTGCACTGCTGGATCCAACTATGGGCATGTCTCATATTATTATTATTATTATTATTATTATTATTATTATTATTATTATTATCATTATCATCATTTCATTATCATGCATTACAGCACCGGACAGTACAACTTAAAGTTTAACTATCCAGATAGGTTGAATTAAAGACAAGGATTGAGAAGTTCACCTTCTTGACCTGAATAAGGGTATCTGGATAGCAATTTTAGTGATGAATATATAGATATATAGGCATGGTGTCATAGTCATGAAGCTGGACACTAAGTACTAATATCAATAATACGAATAATGCTAGTATTAATTATTTATTAATATTTGTATAAATATATTATTATTATTATTATTATTATTATTATTATTATTATTATTATTATTATTATTATTATTATTATTATTATTATTATGATTATTAATTCGTATTATTATTATTATTATTATTATTAATATCATTCATAATACTAACACAATCATGTGATTATGTCATAGGTGATAAGTGAAGTTTAATTTGCACATAATGCTCACACTCGTTTTAATGCAGTTGAGGTATACTTAGGTTTAGTTCTAGATCGCGAACAGAGAAATATAGAATAGGAATAAGGAAATATATAATAGAATATACTTTAACAATTATAACAACTCTGAATAATAGCTGTTACATCGCTGTAAGACCAGACGGATGTACAGGGCTGTGTATTGCACAGTGAGGTAATGATCCATCATTTGGATGACTGGCAGGGGGATATATGTAATATTTGGGGGTCCTGGAGTTGGGTCACTCAGTCACATTTAGCTGTCAGTATGAGGAGACACTGTTTTGTGGCCGTGTGAATCCGTTTCGTTGATGGTTGCAGGAGAGTCCGTAACGTGCGACGACTTTATCCACCGACTCACATAGCCGCATGGCATCCTGCTCCTCCTGAAATACCGTCCTGATCCTCCTGATTGTCGCCAAAAGCCACACATTCTCCCAGCGGGGACTGACACATACACATACTGGGCTGTAATGACATTATATTATTCAGCCATTTTTTGTGCTGTCCTAATGACCAGGCTTGGTGGATAATATTTATCCATACTTGTCATGTGCTCAAGACATTATTTTCCTATTCCTACCATATACATTTGTTTGTTCCCCTGCTGATAGCTTTCTGGAGTGCAGGGTAGCAAACTTATAAAGGAATTCAGTAAATATATATATATATATATATATATATATATATATATATATATATATATATATATATAGGTGGGAATGGGGGGGGGGCGCAATTTGCAGTACATGCACATCTAGCCAATATAAAGTGGGTTTATGATGAATGGATGAATTAGTAGTCAGAGGTGACGAAAACTGCATGTTGGAATGATGATCAGTAGTTCCAGAGATAGCATACATATTATATTGAGGAGCAGTATGGAGGTTCCACAGGCTGAAGGGGTGGGAGGAAGCTGAACTTGAAAAGTGGAAATTTGCAAACAACTTCATTTCTCTGTGTCTCCAACTACTGATCATTTTGACCTGAGAATTTTTTGTGAACATGTTTTTTGGGGTTTTTTTTAAATCATATTATTGGTTTCTATATGCTAGACATAAAGGTATTTACTTTCAATATGTAAAGAGGACATAGATATATTTTTCAGCTAAGATTGGAAAATATTTCTGTGGCATTGAACTGTATTCTACAAACTCTCTGAAAAACATAATATTTATTAGTTAACTCCAAAGATTAGAGGGGGGAGGGGTATTTTTTAATTTCTTAAATTACCCCCCAAAAACGATTCATATTCAACACTTTTTTTTCATAAATGATGGCTGACATGTACAATACTGTCCTACTTCATGAGCTCTTATGAGTCAGAGGTGACCCATATAGACTCTTCCTGAGATAAGAGATGCACTAATCACCTGCATAGATAAGAAGTAATCATAGGTTCCAAAATAAGCAAATTTGTTTGCACCTCCCAGCTGTATTTAATTATGCAATATTCACAGAAAGAGTTTTAAAGGACAACTGAAGCGGGAGGGATATGGAGGCTGCCAAATGTATTTCCTTTTAAGCAATACCAGTTGCCTGGCTGTCCTGCCGATCCTCTGCCTTTAATACATTCAGCCATAGACCCTGAACAAGCATGCATCAGATCAGGTGTTTCTGACATTGTCAGATCTGAGAAGATTAGCTGCATGCTTGTTTCTGGTTTTATTCAGACACTACTGCAACCAAACAGATCAGCAGGGCTGCCAGGCAACCGGTATTGTTTTAAAGGAAATAAATATGGCAGCCTCCATATTCTTCTCACCTCAGTTGTCCTTTAAATTAGTACATAAACATACTCACATGTACCTAACAAAAAAAAATGTCAATGGGCGCCTTGTCAGATTTTAGAACAGAAGGTCAATGAGATGCTAACACTCCCAACATGCATTGCAAATGCAATGCAAATTTATGCATGCTTTAGAACTAAGCCACTCAAAATCAGCAGGAAGAGCGGTGATTGGCCCAATTGTAAGCTGCATATAATTTGCATCATCACATTGATGAACACCTCTTTGAGTTAGGCCAGCTATATGTTTTGGTCATCAGTTGACTGTCACTTGATTCTAACCAGGAGTCTTTTTGTTCATTGCAGAAGAGGGTGAGCTGTACCAACAGGCCGGTGAGGACTGTCAGAACCAGGACTTTAGTCCCAGCCCTGGCAGTGATCTGGAGGAAGAAGAGGAGGATGAAGAAGATGAAGAGCTTTGCAGTGAAGAGAGCAGCAACTCTGCAGTCTCTGGAACAGTGGACTCCAGCGGGGGTGCCACACAGGCAGAGGATGGTATTTCAGCCCAGAATAACCCTACTGGCTCACAACAGTCCTCTGGCAAGGACCAAGGCCAACAGAACCAACAGCAACAGCAGTCCCAGCACGGCAAACCCAAAAGGAAGCGAACAGGCTCGGACTCCAAGTCTGGCAAACCCCGAAGAGCTCGCACTGCTTTCACCTACGAACAATTGGTGGCCCTAGAGAACAAATTTAAGTCCACCAGGTACTTATCAGTGTGCGAGAGACTAAACCTTGCTTTGTCTCTAAGCTTAACTGAGACCCAAGTGAAGATTTGGTTCCAGAACCGGCGCACAAAATGGAAGAAACAGAATCCTGGAGCTGATACCAGTGCCCCTACGGGAGGTTCCAACCATGGGGGAGGGGGGGTTGGAGGGCCCGGCATGGGTGGTGGACTCAGCCCTTTAAGCCACTCACCTCCTATGGGCAATCATTTAGGCATGCATGGACACCCAGGTTATGCCACCCATGCTCCCAGTGGACTTATGTGTACTGCTCAGTTACCCTTCCTGCCAGGCCCAGCAACTGTCCTGTCTCCCTTTGTTCTGGGCACCCAGTCTTATGGAGCTCCAGCTTTTTACGCCCCACACTTATAAGAGGACTTTGATGAACTCAATCCTTTGAGATTGCTGTGTAAAAATGAAAAACTTTCAAAATGGGGCAAACGCTCACTAGGGACAGATCCCTCCCCAATTGAGCAATGCATCTCCGAAATACTGTAACTCTGAACACTTTCACAAAGATGCAAGTGCGCTATGGGGGCACAGGCCCTCCCAAAGGAGCAACACATTCCACGTGGTGCTAAAATGACCACCCTTAAAGCTGGCCCTGTTACATTTTCAAGAGTTGACATTGGGCTTCTTACCAAGTAATAACTGAAATGGACTTACTATACAGCACAGAAGTATATGGTGATGTTATGTCCCACATGGTTTTCATTGGTACTTGTGTTTACAGTTACATTTAAGAACTTTCGAATTTGAAAACAAAAAATGTTCTATAAACTTAAGCCACCTTTAAAAAAAGTAAAAAAAAATAATTATATATACAAATGATCATACACATACACACACTAGAAGCACTTTAATTTATTTTTAAGGCATGGAGTGATTTTCACTTTTAATTTTATTTTTAATAACTTCTACAGTAAAATTCATTAAGCTTTTCTTTCCCAGAAGCATTTATGATTTTTGCCAATAAAATCAGGTCACTAAGTGGTAACTCCAAAGCACTTAATTAACTAGGGGGCGATTTCCAAAGAAAGCGGTGGGTCCAGGAAAATGCAGCTAATGATTTAATGCATATATTAACCAACTTTTATAAAGGGTATTAGTAGGGTAAACTGCTCAATGCAAAGTGAACGTCTTGCATATTAGTGTAAAATATGCTGAAAATTTGGACTTATTTAAAAAAAAAAAAAAGTTCCATAAGGGGGAAAAAAACAATGCATACGAGAATCCCAAAGTTGTAGATTTTTTTATGGTGTATTAAAAGGTGGTATTTGCAATTGAACAATATTGGTCATTTATGTCCTATTTATCTGCATAGGATCCACTGAAATTTAATAGATATACTGTGTAAATAATATTTGTTAAACAATTTATGGATTTTTTCATATAAAAACACAAATTAATAAAAAGAAAAAACAAAACAAAAACACAAACACATTTTTTTATTTGGTGTCCATTTCTCTCTCAGGGTGAATAGGAATTTAGAACCTGTGATTATTCTACATTGTTGAAACAAACAATGGTTACTTTTTTCGTGATATCACGATGTTACACTATTGTAGTATTTATCATGGAAGAATTGTACATAATATGAATATTAAGAAGCCATCTCCTGGCTGGGAAAGACTGGTTGTGTGGTGGTGGTTTTTACGTTCACCTCGTCAACAAAGGGGTTACAATTACGGTTATCAGGTCTGCTATGAATATTGTATTTGGTTATTTGACTTATTTGTGTATATAAGTTAATATGTTAATGAGGTTTAATTTTATATATTTAATGTATGATGATAGGGCGTTACTAGACACTCTTTCAAGCACTTTGCTGACAAATTTAAACACTGAACAATAAAAAGTAAAATTAAAATTGAATACTTGAGTGTTATTATAATTACTGATTTTTTATTTATTATTTTATGATGCATTTAATCAGCCTAAAACATTTACTGTTGTTCTAACAACTTCTGTCTATACTTACACACTACAATTATATGGAATACATTGATATATTTATAAGGTTTTGTAAGCGTATTTGAGTGTGTATTTTTTTTCTTCCTTAGCTTAAAAATAATTCACCTCTTTTGGACTTCTCCACATTATGGTACAGCTAAAAATGAAAATAGATTTAACTGAGGTCAGCTCCATTTGATTTATGCTTTTGACATTCAATTAAAAAAACATACTCAACACTATAAAGGATCAAAACATTTTAATTGTGACATAAACGTTGATGAAGAAAGAAAAACACAGACCCCTGTTTGCATAGGCATTCACCCTCTCCTGAATTTGTATTTGCTAAACCACCTCTGGTTGCAATCCAATCATAGCTGTGTATTTTTGTGGGGGCTTCTAGCAGCTTCTCACATCTAGATCCCATTATTTTTTGCCTGTGTAGTACATTATTTTCACAAAAATGTAAGTCTCTCAGAGGCCCTTATTCAATTTTTTTTCTAACTTTTCTCCAAGCTGATATTTTCTCACCTTATCTAAAATGCCCTTTAAGTCACCTGCAAGCAAGAGTGCAGAATGCTAAAAAAAAGTATATATTTTAAACAGAAGATGAAAAATGATCTCCTAGGAGAAAACTTAGGAAAAAACTGAATGAGGGGTAGAGTGTGAGACATACAGTGGCTCTATGTAATTCACTTTATCTCCCGAGTTTTCTCCTAAGTGATATTTTCATTCTTTGTCAATAAAATGCCCTATAAACCACCAGTGAGCGAGAAACTACTCAAAATAATTTTGATAGTATTTTTCACCATTATTTTTGGAACTTTTTTAAATTGAAAAAGTGCAGAAAAGTTATTTGAAAAAGAAGTTGAAAAATTATCTCCTAGGAGAACATTCAGGAGAAAAAGTTGATTGCATATGGGCCAGTATGTGACAATATAATGAAGTGTGCATGTGTGGGCATTTGGGAGGAGGTTAGGAGGATCTATGGGGAGGGTATTGGGTAGTAGTCTTATTGCACTAATATATTATTTCTAAATAATCAATCCTTTTACAAGGATTAATTTGCCTATCCCTAAAAGTGGTACGTGCTGTAAAGATTTAAGGATTAGTTAGGCAAAGCCTAAAAATGACTATCAGTCTCTCTATCTATATATAGGGAGGAAAGGAGCAAGTAAGGAGGAGAGTGTATGTGTGTGTGAAGGAGGGGGGGGGGGGGGGGAAGGTAGATGGTGGGTGCAGTAGTGGGTGCTGTGTATTGAGTTGGGTAGTGGGTAGTTACACCAGAAAGTTAGTGCACTAGTTGATGACTGACATAGTGGACAATCTTTCATAGAAGTGGCAAGTGGATAGGATTGTCTGTGAATTGCTCAGTCAGTAAACATAGCGGTATCCATACAATGACCAGGGTAGGTGTCAGTGTTTCACTGCTGGTAGCATTAGTGCAGCTGATGTAGCACTGAGGGACTCAGTGATGCTTCATACTAGGGCTGCCCAATGCGTTGATCGCGATCTACCAGTAGACCGCGAAGGACTACTGGGTAGATTGCGAAGGACTTTTGAAAATAGTGCGCCAGACACTGACTGTGCAGCACCGGCGTACCATCTAATTGTGCTGCTCTGCTGCCCTACGCAGAGCAGCACATAGCCTTCAGAGGAAGCAAAGGGAGAGTCGGGGCGGACCTTTGACCTTATTCCTTCCAGGCCTGCCCCACTTCCTCCCCAGCCACCGCTAAGCCTCTCTCTTCCACTCTCTTGGAGCCTTCTCGCTGTTGCTACACCCGGGCTTGGAGACCTAAAATCAGCGGCGACCGCAGTGCAGAGGAGAGCGGTGGCATAGCTACGGCGCATATACACTGTTAGGTCTCTGAGCCCGGCATGCAGCCCCAACGAGCGGGATTCCAGTGAGGAGGAGAGCGGCGGCTGCAGAGGAAAAGGGTGGCTACCTACACTGGCCACATATCCCTGGCTACCTACACTGGCCACATATCCCTGGCTACCTACACTGGCCACATATCCCTGGCTACCTACACTGGCCACATATCCCTGGCTACCTACACTGGCCACATATCCCTGGCTACTTACACTAGCCACATATCCTTGGCTACCTACACTGGCCACATATCCCTGGCTACCTACACTGGCCACATATCCTTGGCTACCTACACTGGCCACATATCCTTGGCTAACTACACTGGCCACATATCCCTGGCTACCTACACTGGCCACATATCCCTGGCTACCTACACTGGCCACATATCCTTGGCTAACTACACTGGCCACATATCCTTGGCTAACTACACTGGCCACATATCCCTGGCTACCTACACTGGCCACATATGCCTGGCTACCTATACTGACCACATATCCCTGGCTACTTACACTGGCCACATATCCCTGGCTACCTACACTGGCCACATATCCCTGGCTACCTACACTGGCCACATATGCCTGGCTACCTACACTGGCCACATATCCCTGGCTACCTACACTGGCCACATATCCCTGGCTACCTACACTGGCCACATATCCTTGGCTACTTACACTGGCCACATATACCTGGCTACCTACACTGGCCACATATCCTTGGCTACTTACACTGGCCACATATACCTGGCTACCTACACTGGCCCCATATCCCTGGCTACCTACACTGGCCCCATATCCCTGGCTACCTACACTGGCCCCATATGCCTGGCTACCTACACTGGCCCCATATCCCTGGCTACATGTACTGGCCACATATGCCTGGCTACCTATACTGACCACATAACCCTGGCTACCTACACTGGCCACATATGCCTGGCTACCTACACTGGCCACATATGCCTGGCTACCTACACTGGCCCCATATCCCTGGCTACATGTACTGGCCACATATACCTGGCTACCTACACTGGCCCCATATCCCTGGCTACATGTACTGGCCACATATGCCTGGCTACCTACACTGGCCCCATATCCCTGGCAACATGTACTGGCCACATATGCCTGGCTACCTATACTGACCACATATCCCTGGCTACCTACACTGGCCACATATGCCTGGCTACCTACACTGGCCACATATGCCTGGCTACCTACATTGGCCCCATATCCCTGGCTACCTGTACTGGCCACATATGCTTGGCTACCTATACTGGGGGCATCCATGCTTGGCTAGCCTGTATTGGGGGCATCTATGCCTGGCTACCTATACTGGGGGCAGGAAAGTCCACTTGAAAATGTGGTAGTAGGCAGGGCCGGCCCGCTCATGAGGCGGGGTGAAACTTTTGCCTCAGGCGGCAAATTTCCAGGGGCGGCATCCGCCCGTCCGTGCGGGGAGCCGGCCGCCAAGCTGGAGGGGTAGCTGGCAGGACGGGGGTATTGGGCCTAGCGGCGGGGAGGGGGGGTCGGACCCCCCCCCCCTCCCTCGCCTGGGTCCCCCGTCCTCCGCTCCCCTCCAGCCTTACATAGAAGCAGCCACTATGTGTAAGAGGCACGGGCGGGGAGGACTCACCTCTTCCTCGATCCAGCGTGCGCTCCACTGACGTCACTTCCTGCAACGCTGCAGGAAGTGATGTCAGTGGAGCGCACGCTGGGAAGAGGTGAGTCCTCCCCGCCCGTGCGTCTTACAAATAGCGGCTGCTTCTTCTATGTAAGGCTGGAGGGGAGCGCAGTTCGGGGGACCCAGGTGAGGGAGGGGGGGTACGACCCCCTCCCCGCCGCTAGGCCCAATACCCCCGTCCTGCCAGCTACCCCTCCAGCTCGGCGGCCCCCCAGAGCGCCCCCCCCTCCAGCTCGGCGGCGGAAAATTTTTTTTTGCCTCAGGCGGCAAAAAGTCTAGGGCCGGCCCTGGTAGTAGGGGGAAGAAATCTGCCTTTGCCCATTCATGATGGGGGGGGGGGGGGGGGGGAGAGATATGCAAAGTTTAGAATTTTAAATGTTGGTAGATCTATGGGGCTCAGTAAGTTTCAAAGTAGCTCGCAAGTTGAAAAAGTGTGGGCTCCCCTGCTTTACGCAATTAAACAAGCAGTCAGTAGTTGTGTAGTAATAGCAGCTGTGAAGTTGATGAGAGAGTAACTGGCTCAGCTTGTGGATTGTACACAAAGGAGGAAATACATGCCCACATTGCTTATTATATACTGTAACATCAATATTATTAAAGTAAGAGTAATCCAGCATGCTCAATCACTGAAGGTGATAAAACTACAAGAACAGGAGGCACCCAACAGTGATAAAACAATTAAAATCCATTTAAAAAAGAAAGTAACTATTGTCCAACCTTTACGAACACTACTCAAGAGGTATTATGATCAAGAACTTTATTCAGTACAGGAAACAATGCATTTTGGAGCGCTAGGCTATTTCTTCAGGTCAATACAGTGCTAAAAAAATGGTAGCAGTGGAGCCTGGAGTGCCTACAGTCACTGCAGGAGAATGCAACACTGTCAAAGTAAACCTGTGCTCGCAGTAGACTCTTACCCAAGGCAGCCATGAACGGTCATATTGGGTGTCAGAAATCTCAGGTGTGTACTTAGCTCCAGGTCAGGGGGGGTCAAAATCAAATAAACAGTGTGCTAAAATTGAAAAGTGGCTGGCCAACCTCGATGTCAAGTGGCCAGCTCCCTCCCTTACACAGTTTCCTGATGTCTAGTGGCCCCCCTCCATCTCTCCCTTCCATATATATTTTCTTAAGGCGTGTACACACGCCTGACTCCTTCAAACGACGGGTCGTCAGACCCGCCCGCAGGGTGGCTGTTCTGACGACAGTATCCTCAGGTGTACACTCTGTCGGCAGGTTGATAAAGCTGGTTTTGACTGATCCCCTGAGCGGATCAGTCAAAACCAGCCTTATCAGCCTGCCGACTGTACACCTGAGGATACTCTCGTCAGAACGTTCGTTTGAAGTAATCAGGCGTGTGTACGTGCCTTTAGTGTCTAGTGGTCCTCTCCCTCCCCTATATAGTTCTCTGGTGTCCAGTGGCCCCTCTTTCTCCAGCATGTGGCTTCCCAGGTGGTCTAGTGCTTCCCTCCCCATCCCAAATATAGCATCCCTGATGGTCTAGCAAAGTCTTTCTTGACCTTTTTACCCTGGAGGATCCCTGCAAATACTTTTTGGGTCTCAGGGAACCCATGCAAGTAATTTTTGGTTCTCAATGAACCCCTGCATTTATTTTGCAGGTGGCATTGTCTTAAAATGCTGTTGTGGCCATTTGTCACCACCCCTATTACAGTGCCCTTCATTATAATGTCTCCTTATTGTAGTGCTTTTTATTAATGTGCTGATTATTATTCTTAATTTTCTTTTCACAGTACTCCCTATTATAGTGTGTGCTCTGTCATACTTCCCCCAACCCCCACGATGGGGAAAATGCCAGGGAACCCCTGCAGAGTACTCGTGGATTCCTGGGGTTTCAGGGAACCCTGGTTGAGAAAGCCTGCTCTTTTGCGAGTAGCGACCTCACATAAATCAATCAAAGGATATCACATGCATGCAATGCGATGTACAAAATTCAAGTATGGCTTGGCACTCAGGTGCTCGTGGGCCAAACATAATGCAACATGGCAAAACCACTTGTGGGCCAAAATTGACGGCACTTGCGGGCCAGATTTGGCCTACAGGCCATAGTTTGTCATGTATGCTCTAGGCTGAGAGAAATGCAGCATTGCAGTGGTCAGGATTTTGAATTATGCAGTACTTGACTTGCTTACAGAGGGCAGTATAGGCAGTCGCTTACTGGTCACAATATTAGCAGTGCAGGGGATACAACAGAAAAAGGGCTCTGTAGTCTAAACATGTGTAAACCTGGGCCACTAGTCCTCTTCCTCGGGTGGCATTGTGGAACATCAGCACTGTTTGCACTGTTGCTGTGGAGGAGGAAGAAAGGAAGATTCCAAGTGTACCAGGTAAGGAGGAGAATGATGCACTCACCAGAGATGATCTGACAATCCAGATTTTACCCCAATGCATTAGAGTGGCTGTACAATGCTAGATTATTAGCAGAAATGGCCCTGACTGTGCATGTACAAGGCTTTAGTGATCATGATAGCCAAGGGTAAGGTAACATGCGATGGAGTGCTTATGCAGCAATACAAATAATAGAATAGTGAGTTAAAGTGAACCCAAAATGAAAATAAGCTAATGAGATAAATAATTGGATCTGTCTACTCCTAAAAATAACCCCTTTTAGATATTTCAAGGCGTTATTTTATGTACTAGGCCTAAGGCCCGTGTAAAAACGGGCACTAGACTCTTTTCACAGAAGCCGCGCGCACTGCGCAGACGTGTGCGTGCACAGCCGCGTTCCCCCCCACTGCCCACGCGCATACGGCCACACTGCCTGCCACGTGCACCAATGGCCGCCCCCCTCCCCACCATCCTCCTCCTGTTGGCTACACATGCACCAAAAATGTAGCCAAAACCCACGGACACATGGACAGGAGGATGACGCAGGGACAGTTAGGTTTTATTGTATAGGCTAAATATTTACAAATCAGATGTAATATTTTATAATCTCTGCTCAACCGCAGTGTCTCAAGAGTCCCAGAGTGAAAATACATGAACTATTGAACTTTTTTTCTTCCTCTGGCAGTCAGAAGTCCAGTTATCTGCTTAGGAAAGTGTTTTATAGCTGTAATAAGTTGTCAGTGAGCCTGACTGGGTCCCGACTGGAGAAAAACTTTGTATGGATCCCCCCCCCTTTGGGGCCCACTCAGGGCCATTTTGGAGGGCAGGAGGGGTTGCAGCATGAGAGGAAAGCATTGGCTACACATCGGCGGAGAGGGGGGACACTCCTGCCGTCCCTCACCTTGGGTTCTCCTCTTAGAGCTCTCCCTCCAGCATCAATCAGGGGCAGCAGGCGGCGGGCAGGAACACATACCTGCATCCACCGTGGAAGTCTGATTTCTAAGTGCCTCACGCTACTTCCTGTTTAAGCAGGAAGTAGCGTCAGACACTTAGAGAGTGGAACATCCGGCGCGTGGAATGCATCAAGGTATATGTTCTTTTTTGCCCACCGTCTATTGCCACTGCTTGATGCTGGAGGGGGAGCACTGAGGGGAGAGCCCGAGGTTAGTTGGGGGTGGGGAGTGTCCCCACTCCCTGCCAATGTGTGGCTAATGCTTTCCCCTCATGCTGCGACCTCTTCTGCCCCCCAAAATGGCCTGTGATTAAGCTGCAGGCAGAAGTAGGTGACTCAGTGGTCAATGGGCCATATTGGACTGTGTAGAGGCATACTCAGTTATCAAGCTGCAGGCAGAAGTGGGTGGTTCAGTGATAACAGCAGCATATAAGACAGTGTAGTGGCTGGCTCAGCGATCAAGCTTCATGCTGTAGTGGGTGACTCAGAGGTCACAGCAGTGTACAGAAGAGTGTAGTGGCAGCCAGGCTCGGTGTCACCGAATCGGTGATCAAGCTGCAGGCAGTAGTGTGTGGCTCAGTGTTCACAGCAGCTACAGGACCATGTAGTGGCAGGCTTAGTGATCAAGCTGCAGGCAGAAGTGGGTGGTTCGGTGGTCACAGCAGTATAAGGACCATGTAGTGACAGGCTCAGTAATCAAACTGCATACAGTAGTGAATGATTCATAGGTCACAGCAGCATACAGGACCATGTAATGGCAGGCTCAGTGAAAAATCTTCATGCTGTAGCTCAGAGGTCACAGCAGTGTACAGGAGAGTGTAATGGCAGGCTCAGTGATCAAGCTGCAGGAGGAAGTGTGTGGCTCAATGGTCGCAGCAGCATACAGGACTGTGTAATGGCAGGCTCAGTGATCAAGCTGCAGGCAGTAGTGGATGGCTCAGTGGTCACAGCAGCATACTGGACAGTGTGGTGGCAGGCTCAGCAATCAAGCTGCAGGCAGTAGTGGGTGACTAAAGGGGCCCATACACTTACCGATTTTCCCGCTGATATACAGCCGATTCGATCACTGTGATCGAATCGGCTGTGAAATCGTTGCGCAAACGCTGATCGAATGATCAATTTCCATCCGAAATCTATCGTTCCCGTCAATTCCCGTCGTTCCTGTCCATGCGGAAGATTTCGCTCGATCACCGGCGGGTCGGGAGTGCGTCGATAGCGGCGTTCGAATGCCCGACGACTGACACTAGCGGCAATACATTACCTGATCCGGCCGGTGCGAGTCCCCGCTACTGTTTAAACTTCCCCGGACAGGAAGTACAGTGAAGCTGGAGCCCAGAGCGCAGAAGAAGACAGCGGAGACCGGGGGACTCGCGGCGGCCGGATCAGGTAATGTATGCGGGGGGGGGGGGGGGGGGGCAGCAGCGGTAGCGCAGCAGCGGCAGCTTCACAGATGGTGAATCGATTTCATGCTGAAATCGATTCACAATCTGTTTGCAGTAAAGGCAGCCATACCATCCCTCTCTGATCAGATTCGTTCAGAGAGGGATCTATCTGTTGGTCGATCTGATGGCAAATTGACCAGTGTATGGCCACCTTATGAGTTCACAGCAGTGCCCCGGATCTATTATGGCCCCCATGCCCCGCAAGCTGCTCTCCTCCTCAGACCTCAGATCGTGGTGACTCTGCCTGCCCTTCACTCCCTCTCACTCTCTCCCCCCCCATCCCCCGCTGGTCCCCCCGCCCGCTCATCTACAAACAGCGTCAGCTTACCTCTGCCTGGATTCCAGGGTAGAGAGGAAACCAAAGCCGCAGACCTCTCTCTTTCTCCTGTGTTCCCCTAGTGACCGGCTTCTGCTAATGACGCTGATCGCGTCATTAGCAGAAACTGAGCATGGGGAAACAGCCAGTGGAAAAGAGAGGTCTGCGGCTTTGGTCTCCACTCTACGCTGGAATCCAGGCAGAGGTAAGCTGCCGCTGTTTGAAGATGAGCGGGCGGGGGGACCAGCGGGGGACCAGGAGGGGGGACAGCACAGGCCAGCGCAGCCACCTATACTGAAAGCCCCATACCTACCTACCTACCTACCTACCTATACTGAGGACCCCATACCTACCTACCTATACTGAAAGCCCCATACCTACCTACCTATATTGAAGGCCCCATACCTACCTATACTGAGGACTCCATACCTACCTACCTATACTGAAGGCCCCATACCTACCTATACTGAAGGCACCATACGTACCTTCCTTCCTATACTGAAGGCTCCTATACCTTCTACCTATAATGTATCTACCTATACTTATCTACCTATAATGAACTAAAGGCCCTTATACCTACCTACCTATACTGAAGACCCCTATACCTACCTACCTATACTGAAGACCCCTATACCTAGCTATCTATCCTGAAGGCATCTATACCTAGCTGCCTATGCTGAAGCAAAGCTCCCGGGCCCAGACAAGCAAAGCAAAGCCCAAAGCCCAGCCTAGCAAAGCCCCAGCAATGCAAAGCCCCCAGTCCCAGCAAAGCCCAAGGGCCATAGCCCAGCAAAGCATAGCCCCCAGCACATAAAAGCAAAGCCACAGGGCCCTAGCCCAGCAAAGCAAAGCCCCCAGACCAGCAAAGCAAAACCCGGGGGCCCCAGCCCAGCAAAGCAAAGCCCCCAGCAAAGCAAAGCCTCCGGGCCCCAGCCCAGCAAAGCAAAGTAAAGCCCCGGGGCTCCAGCGCAGCAAAGCACAGCCCCCAGCAAAGCAAACACCTCAGTCTAGCAAAGTCCCCAGCAAAGCAAAGCACCTAGCCCAGCAAAGCAAAGCCCCCAGCCCAGCAAAGCAAAGCCCCGGGGCCCCGGCCCAGCAAAGCAAAGCCCGGGGGTCCCAGCCCAGCAAAGCAAAGCCCCCAGCAAAGCCTCCGGGCCCCAGCCCAGCAAAGCGTACAGCCAAGCAAAGCTTCCAGCTCAGCAAAGCCTAGTAAAGCCTGCAACCCAGCAAAGTGTCCAAAAATGCCCTCACCCCAGTGAAGCCCGCAGCAAATTGCCCAGCAGCACCCAGCAAAGCTCCAGGTCCAGCATCCAGCAAAGCCAGGCTGGTACAGCATCACCACACCATCCAGGCAGCCCAGCATCACCACCAGCACGCCCAGAATAACTGCCAGCCGAGTACAGCACACAGACCAGCCAGCTGAAAACAAGACAGACAGAAGCCAGGTGAAGGGCTTATTTTTTGTGAAATACTGCCTATCGAATATATTTAAGTTACATCGCTGCTATGTTCATGTACATTTGGCCCCACCTATGACCACGCCCACTTTCCCGAGGCATGACCATGCCCATTTTTGCCGCTGCGCGCTTCTGACATTATTTTTGTTAGATCTGACAAGATTAGCTGCATGCTTGTTTCTGGTGTTGTTCGAACCTATCACAGGAAAATAGATCAGCAGGGCTGCCAGGCAACTGCAATTGTTTTAATGGAAATACAGTAAATGTGGCTCCAAATTCTCCTCACTTCAGTTGTCCTTAAAGGGGCATGCCCATTTTGAATTTATGTTGCCTGAAACAATAATTAGCGATTGTTATGAGAGATAATTTAGGAATGATCTCTGTACAGACGTGGTGCTGGGATTCTTGTTAACCTCTTGAAGACCGCAGTGCTAACCCCCCCCCCCCCTCCCCCTAGTCACTAGGCAGGCCATTTTTAGTAAAATAAGCCACTGCAGCTTTAAAGGGAATCAGAGGCAAAGGGTAGTTGAAAAATTAAAATAGAGTTTATACATACCTGGGGCTTCCTCCAGCCCCATAAGCCTGGATCACTCCCACGCCGCCATCCTCCGCTGCCTCTATCGCCGGTACCGGGTCCCGTCACTTCTGCCAGATGTGACCAGTTGTAAGCATCCACAAGGGCTCCCTCCGGCTTTGTACGCAAGCGCCTGCGCAGTACGGAGGGAGCGCACTGCGCTTGCGTCGACTGAGCGGATAGAGGCAGCGGAGGACGGCGGCGTGGGAGCGATCCAGGCTGATGGGGCTGGAGGAAGCCCCAGGTATGTATAAATTTAGTATAATGTTTGTCTCTGGGTCTCTTTAAGGCCAAGCTGCAGGGCCGCACAACACAGCACACAAGTGATTCCTCCCCCCCCCCCCCCTTTCTCCCCAACAGAGCTCTCTGTTTAAGGGGTCTGATAGCTCCCCCATGTTTATTTTTGTTTGTACAAATATTTTTATCATGGTTTCTTTAATAAAAAAATGTGTTTCTTTAAATATTTTCCCTCCCTCCCTCCCCACAGCCGGCCAATCATGACGATCGGCTGTCATAGGCTTCTGCCTATGAGAGAGGATCGCTCTCCAGTGTCCCAGGGGGACAGCCGTGTCACGTCGATTGCAGCGCTGTATGTGTAAATAGATGGCGATCACACCGTCTAACAGTCTCCCGAGTGGCAATCCCGCTCGGAGACTGAAGGCAGGGCAGAGCTCCGCCCCCCAAGCAGGAGATGCGCGCACAGCCTGCGCGCGATCTCCTGCATTAGCTGGCCCCAGGACTTTACGGCGATCGTCGTTATGCGGTCCTGGGGCTGCCGCCGTGGCCACGCTCATCGGCATGACGCGGTCGGCAGGAGGTTAAAGAAAACTGGAAGCAAGAGGTATATGGAGGCTGCCAGATTTGTTTCCTTTTAAACAATACCAGTTGCCAGGCAGTGTTGCATCAGTAGTGTCTGAATCACACAACTGAAAAAAGCATGCAGCTAATCGAGTCAGACTTCAGTCAGAGTACCTGATCTGCATGCTTGCTCAGGGTGTATGGCTAGAAGCATCAGAGGCAGAGGATCGGCAGAACAGCCAGGCAATGTGTATTGTTTAAAAGGAACTAAATATGGTGATATTCAAGAACCATAACAGGGGGTCCTTCACAACATATTACTAAAAACCTGATTGTTGACACACGTCAAAGTGATCATTACCAAACCATCCTCCATTTCCCTGCCGCGGCTCACATTACATTCTGCTAGGGATGCTCATTCGGATTTTGCAGAATTGAAATTTCCGAATTGCCGGCCGGAAATCTGAATTTCCAATCAGAACTCGGAAAGATGAACTCTGAAATCGGATTCCTGCAGAAATACTGCATTACTGCAATTTGGTAATTTTAGGCCAATCACAGAACTCGAAATCAATGGACCAATCAGAGAATGAAGAAACAACCCGGAAGTATTTGGCCAATCAGAGAATGCAAAAACTGACCCAAAACTGTGCCTGCGCATGTCCTCCTCCGTGCTGCCGCTGCCGAGAGCTTATTCTGCAGGAGCAGTAGAGATTTTCTCGTACTACGCCTGGGCAGGACACTCTTGGCTACAGGAACGCGTACAAGGATGCGGGCAGCCAGCAGGCGCAATGGACATCGACTTACAAGTCTGCACGAGTGAAAGTGAGCGACGGCGGGGGAACAGAGGATAGTTTGGAAACATTGTGGGCACAGGACGGCTGCAGGGGGCTGGCAGAAGCCCCAGGGAAGTGAAACTTTTTTTTTTTAATCTTCAGGTCTGCTTTAAGACCACTAGAAGTGTGGAATTCGAATTTTAACTGACACATTTTTGGAATCTTCAAAAACGACTCACTCGCTGTCTGTGTGTGTGTGTCTAAACGACCAACCAGTATTGTTCTATTGTAGTACTTACAATAGGATGCCTTCCGCCAGAAATAGATTATTTGATTAAATGGGGCTCTAGGCAAGATAGCAGTTTTTGCCCACCACTGTCGGTCGCCTGTTTTGTTTTTTTAGCTACATTTGGTGGGAGCTAGCATCCACCTGGCCCCTAGACTCTCTCCAGGCCCTGGGCAACTGGCTAGTTTTGCCTTATGGATGATACGGCTCTGTCTACCGCTCGCCCTACCCATTCCATAGAACAGAACAGGCTTATCAGCAGAAAGGCCAGTCTGTACCCAGAGCAGGATTCTCCACCAGGCAACCTAGGGAGGTGCTTAGGGCTTAGTGGGTGACAAGGGGCCACCTTCTGTGACCTCACTCCACTTCAGCTTGCCAAAAGGACAACAAGGGGTATCCAAATCATCTACTTTGCCTAGGGCTGCATTACATCCATCTCTGTACCGCATGCAAGCCAGGGTTCCTAAACGGTCAACAGAAACGCTTTTGCCCCAGCCTTTATAGAGCCTCCATTGCCAGGCCGCTACCATGCAGCACCTCAGCCTCTTGCATCCTCTGTGTGACAGTATTAAATGATATCTCTCTAATCCCATTAGCTCTTTCCTCTTGTTGGCTTCCTTGAGTGAGCATTTTTGACAACCTTTACTGCGGCTGCTGACACTTGAAGCGTGAGCAAGTTATAATTTCTGACAGGGAAATTACATCTTTCCACAGACATTGATGTTTGCCGATGTAAATGGCAGCAGAGGAGATGGGACGGATAGCAGACACACCAAGCTGCACAGGGAGAGCGCTGCGCAGAACGTCCGCCAGAGGGCGCTCTGGTGAGCTTCTAGCTGCAGGTTGGCTATTGTATTGTGTATTTGCAGATCATGGGCAGGAAAAAAAGTCTCAATTTATTAAAGCGGACCTGAACTCAGAACTTCCTCTCTGCTCTAAAAGATACCAGCAGCATAATAGTTAAAGAACAAGATTTCTTTGTTACAGCTGATACAAATCCTGCAATAAATCTGCAGTGTTGCTACGTGTTAGCACGCTTGTGAAAAGCCCCTCAGCACGCCTAAAATGTCTGTGCGCGTGCTAAGACGCGTGCAAAAGTTTGCGCACGCTGCACTTGCGCCGATATCGTCACACGGTATGCCAATAAAGTTACACCATTCAGGCGAATTAGCACGCAAAACGCTGCGATGTTAACGGCACTCTGTGCGATGATATCGGCGCACTGTTCACGCGAATTAGCATGCGCCAATATCGGCACACCGCGCAGAGCGTGATCTGTAATTGCTTTGAGTGTGCTAACCTAGTTAGCACCCTAGTTTGCACGCCCAAAGTCTTTAGGTGTGCTAACTAAGTTAGCACTGCTTTGTGAATCAGGCCCATAGGGTTAACATCCTGTGTCCACAAATTAGCTGCTCTACTGAGGCAGCAAGCTGATGCAGCTGAGAGTTTAAATTACAACTTGTGCTTAGTCATCAGAACTGGTTCTCTCATGAAGCAAGGTGAAGGCAAGTTCACACTGCACACTTTGGTAGCGTTTTGCGGATCGCTGGCAATCAGCAAAAATCTGTTTTTTTACTGTGCAGGAAAACGACTGGTGATTCTATAACATTGAAATGCAATCGCTCCAAAAATGCTGCATGCACCATCAGCAAATCGCTAATTACTGGTGATCGCTACAGTGTGAACTGACTTGCCTTAGCAGCAGCATTTTGCTGATTGCCAGTGATCCCCTACGGGGGGGCTGTTACTATGTGATGGAACGCAGGACCAGAAGGTAAGTACATGCGAAGCTGGATCTGGCACCACGGTGGTATACTGTACTTTTCCTGTCTTTATATTCATCCTGGGAGAGCATTTATCTTGAGCTCCAAAATCGCAAGCGCAGGAAAAATGCAGAACAATTGAAATCTACTTCCTCCTCCTCCTTCTTCATCATCCTCCTTGGCATCAGAAATAACAGAGCTGGGCAAATAAAGCAGGTGGTTTCTAGGGTAATTAATACTTTTCAAAATTGATGACATTTTGAATAATACATTTTTTTTTCAATATTTTATTGATTGAGTTTCAACCCACTTTAAAGGGAAGGTCCAAGCAAAAAAAAAAAATGAGTTTCACTTACCTGGGGCTTCTACCAGCCCCATGCAGCCATCCTGTGCCCTCGTAGTCACTCACTGCTGCTCCAGTCCCCCGCTAGAAGCTTTCTGACCTCGGAGGTCAGAGCCGAATTGCATACATTTTTACACATTCCCGCTAGTGCAGGAACATTAACGCATACATTTTTACGCGTTAGTGGTGCAACGCGTAAATTTTTGTTCCTGCACTAGCTGGAATGCGTAAAAATGTATGCAATGTGGCCCTGACCTCCGAGGTCAGAAAGATGCCAGCGGGGGACTGGAGCAGCAGTGAGTGACTACAAGGGCACAGGATGGCTACATGGGGCTGGTAGAAGCCCCAGGTAAGTAAAACTCATTTTTTTTTTTGCTTGAACCTTCCCTTTAAGTTTATCATCACTTCAGGTTCACTTTAACCACATCCTGCAAAATGGACATTGAGGGTCCGTTCACATCTAAAACCACAAAACGCCTTGCGGGAGTGATTTTTCTGCGATTAACGTGGGAAGACACTGCAGCGTTTTTAAAGCATTCGCCATTAGCGGTGCTATGCATGCTAATCGCGATCGCTATTTGCGAATCGTCAGCAAACAGCTGCATGTAATAGGTTTGCGGTTAACGCTAACCGCAAACGCGGAAGTGAGAACACTGCCCTAGTGTTATATGTGCTAGCGGTTTGCCTTGAGCGGGAATCGCGCGATTCCCGCTGAAGTGAGAACGGACCCTTATAAATGTCCTTTTTGTGCACCTTTAGGTTACGATCACAGTGGGACATTTATTGTCCTGCATTATGAAGTCATATAACGCTGCTTACCACACCGCAATAAGTGTATGGGACGCTCACAGTGCGACGTTAGCGCTGCATTGTAAATGTGGCATTATAGTAAGGCGCTGCTGCAGTGCGTTACCACTAAACGCACATGTTATCAGGTACAGGGAAGCATACTTTTCATTGCCTGTATGCTTCACTGTACCTACTGTATGCAACGGTAACGCGGCAGTAATGTGCGCTGCAACCTTTTTTTGCTTTGCGTAGTAATTTTGCGTTGCGCTGTTGACGTCACGCCACAATACAACCTTACAGCCTATGGCATGGAGTAGTTAAAGAACTCCTGTCTCTTACAGCAACCACATACTGTAAATAAGTGTGTTTTAGAGCGACAGGTAGATATGAATTTACAAATCCTGCCTTCCTTCTTCTGTTTTGCAATTCCATTCCAATTCCATCCATCTACAACTTATTAAAAGAGGAACTTTAGTGAAAATAACGTAATGAACAAAAGTGCTTCATTTTTACAACAATTATGTATAAATGCTTTAGTCAGTGTTTGCACATTGTAACATCTTTCCTCTCCCTGATTTACATTCTGACATTTATCACATGGTGACATTTTTACTGCTGGCAGGTCATGTCAGTGGAAGGAGATGCTGCTTGCTTTTTTGGAAGGTGGAATCAGCTGTAAACAGCTGTTATTTCCCACAATGCCACAAGGCTCCCACAGTGTGGTGTCAGGACCATGGTCCTGACATCAAATTGTGGGAGGGGTTTCACCACAATATCAGCCATACAGAGCCCCCTGATGACCCGTTTGAGAAAAGGAATAGATTTCTCATGGGAAAGGGGTTATCAGCTACTGATTGGGATGAAGTTCAATCCTTGGTTACGGTTTCTCTTTAACTGCACAGAACTGTGTGACTTTTGGTTAACAACTGTCTCTTCCATAAGACTTTTCTGTGTTGGCAGTAATGCAGTTGTCAAAAACGGTGTGTTACGCATGTCCGTTGCTGCACAGTTTTCAAGTATAATTCAAGGACAACATTTTCTTTCAAAATGGAATGTGATAACTGACATATGTCGGGGAGGCTTTCGGTTATGGACACTCAGCTGTGGTTATCTGGATGAGAGCACAGAGGCAGAATCTCAGTGAGGTTCCATAAGACAGTGTCTTCAGCACCATGGACAGCAGCACTGACTGCATTGGGAGGTTCTTTGCAAAGCCAAGATACTGCACATTGCTCAGCCTCAGCTTAGTGCTGCCACAAGCAGAAGTGCAGAGGCAACAAAAACTCAAACATGCAGGCCCCTGCAGCTGCACTGTTTTAGGAAGTGCTGCCCATACCCTTAACCCACCAGCCAAAACCTCCAGAGTCACTCTAGCACTAACCATGGCCCTTTGCACTCCAGCATCTATTCATTCCTTATGCACTTCAGCCCGTGGGTTGTTTTCACCTTAAGGACGAGAGGAATTTTCACATTTTGGCGCTACTCCCATTCATTACCCAATAACTTTATAACTACTCATCGCAACAAAATTATCTATACCTTGGGTTTTTTTTCACCACCAATTAGGTGGCGAAAAAAAACGCCATCACTAATTTCAAGCACATAATTTAATAATATATCCTCTTGACATACATATTAAAACATTTTTAGTCCCTAATGTCTGTAGGTATAATTTTACTATTTGGCCACAAGATGTCCTTGCGCATTATTTTCTATTGCGTATCATAAGGTACACAAAAAGGAAGTAATGTGTGGCTGTGTTACTTTGGAAGTGACGCAGGCATCTCATTGATGCCAGCGATCATGGGGACCAGAGGGGAGATCAATGAATGGGAACAAAGTTCCCATTCATGAATCTACCGATCAGCGGCGGGAACGAGCGAGCGGGAGGGAGCATGGTGGCATGATTGGAGAATGATCACTATTTTTGAACAAAAACAGTGATCATTTCTCACTGCACAAGTACGGATTGGCTCAGGGGACTTCTGTTCCCTGCCACCAATCCCCCGACGCCGGGACCACTGTGATTGCGGGCTTCCGCCCGCACGATTGTATGCACAGACCCACTAACTGTACGGATATCTCAGATCTGAGTCTCACGTCCCTGCGGCTCGAGCAGCATCAGCTGCAGACATGAGTCTCACATCCGTGTGACTGAAAAGGTTAAGTTACTTGCAACTTTTGCCATACTCACATGGCCCCGATCCATCGCCGGCGAACCTCACTGCTCTCCTGCCGGTAGCTCTGGTCACCATGGTTATTTCTGGCTGGTGCCTCTGATGTCATGAGCGTCGCCGACCAGAAGTAACACTGGTGACCAGGGGTGTATCTGGGTAATATAGAGCCTATGGCGAACACTGAAATTGTAGTAACCCTCCCGGTTACAGCCCCCTTCCGCTCCAACAGCATCCTTTCCTGTGTACACGTATTATGGTTGCGTGTATTTTTTGTCTTGGCATATAGCTGAAGTTACTTTTTTGGAAATATCTCTTCTCATTCCCTCTCTGTCATGTTCTCTAGATAACAGAATTAATCGGATTTGAGGTCTGAGTGACGCGGAGACACGGGGGTAGCATGGCAGTGCTACAGCAGCAGGCATGGCGCCCAGTGCTGTGGCGCCCATGGCATGAGCCATGCACCCCTCTAGATACGCCTCTGCTGGTGACAGGTCGCTAAGCAGCCGGAAGGAGAGTGGCGAGATTTGGCGTGGGATCGGGAGCCATGTGAGTATGGGGGGCCACGGACAGCACAGAGCAGGCCAGTTTGAGGCAGCCAGGGAAAGAGAGACAGCGTCCTATTCTACTTTCATATTAGCGGACACAACCAAATTGCAGTGATCAGGGAGAGGCTGTTGGTTTATGAGGTTTTTCATTGAGTCCCCTCAACTAGATTAGACCCAAAAAGGCACTGTGTTATGCATATTTACAAATACATGTTAAAATACAGATGATTTTCAGTAGCACAAAGGGCAAGATAATTGGTTCCTCCAGACTTAGACGGCTGGCGTTCTCTGCTCAGGACTGTCTGAACACAGCCTTGTTTTCCGCGCGTCCCGTTTCAGTGTACAGAAAGCAGCGCTGTCAGGAGAAAAAACTACTCCAGTGACAAATACAAATTGATTCTGTGGTTTACATAAATATTTTACAGTCTACTGATATAAGCAAAACCCTCTAATGGCTGACTGAATAAATGAAGGCAATGGGCTATGCAGCCAAAGCATTACCTTGTAATTATGTAAATTGAGGATTTACGGGGAAATGGTACACAGCAACTGGGAAAATCTGGGAGCTTAATGTCCCCATTCTAATTAGGACATTTTTTTTTCAAAGCCATCATATCCAATGGATTCAGTTTAATAAATTAAACATACAGAACTACATACATTTTTGGGGGATTTTTTGTTTACTTGTTTGGTTTATAGAAGTCATTCGTTTCTGAGGAGAACAAGGTAAGAGGCACCAAAACATAAATAGGCATTATTGAAAGGACAACTGTAACGAGAGGGATATGGAGGCTGCCATATTTATTTCCTTTTAAGCAATACCAGTTACCTGGCTATCCTGCTGATCCTCTGCCTCTAATACTATTAGCCATAGCCCCTGAACAAGCATGCAGCAGATCAGGTGTTTCTGACATTAGTGTCAGATCTGACAAGACTAGCTGCATGCTTGTTTCTAGTGTGATTCAGACACTACCGCAACCAAATAGATCAGCAGGGCTGCCAGGCAACTGCTATTGTTTAAAAGGAAAGAAATATGGCAGCCTCCATATACTTACTTTAGGTTCCCTTTAATAATTATGGTTAGAGAAATCATGGACCTATTTTAGTCTAAAAAAATGATCATTTTATAGCTTCCTGATAACACAGCTCTTTCTCCAGAGTGCATCAGTCTTCTAGAAATAAAGATGCTGACCTGCAGGCTCACGGAGGATCAACATGAATAAATTACATGGTGAGTCTCAGGGTAGGTTCACAGTGCGACACGCGTTATAGCGCTTTCTAACGTATACAAACGCACTGCAGTGCAAAGTCAATGCTACATTCGCAGTGCATGCGTTGCATCATAGGGTAACGCAGCACGTTCTGTGAAAGTAGTGCTTGCAGTGCATTTGGCACGTTATGGGCTGCGTTACTGTGTTTGCACATGCTCAGTGGATTTTGTTTTTAATAAAAAAAAACTAACGCATGCGCCGTTTTGGGTGCATCAGGATGCCACGATATTGAAATGACAGCTAAACGCACCATAGCATAACGTATACTATCACATTATGCTTTTGCGTTGCGTTACTACCTGCGATGCGACGTTAACGTCGCACCAAAAATGCAACTTCAACTGTGAACTTAGCCTCAATCATTTCCTGGTCTATCTTCTATTTCTAACTTTTCACTTCAATGGCCTCAATTCACTAAGCAGTTTATACAAGTCTACTGATGGTTTTTAGTCTACTGTTGGTTTGGTCAGTTGCATCAAAGGGGAATTCACTATTGCCAAATATTTTAGACCTGTTTTTAGACCTGGTCTAAACCATTTGGTAATAAGGTCAGTAAAGCAGGGGAAATGATCAAAAGATGCAATTCACAAACAAGTAGCTATGACTGACATCCTTCTCCTCTAATGAGCTCTCCTCTGCATACAATTAAACTCCTGCATAATTAATTCAAAAGGTTCCATCCTCAGGTCTAAAATACCTCACAAAATTACTTTACCCACAGAAATCAGCTGGTCTAATCTCTGTCAGAAAAAGTGGGCGTGGTTACTCCTTGTTTGCCTTTGTGAATTGTGTAATTACTGAATGTTAGACCAGGTCTAAAAACAGGTCTAAAACGTTACACCAAACCACCAGGAGACTAAAAACCAACAATCTTCTACCATCTTTCAGTAACGTTTGTCTTTAAAAGCTCACAGGAGAGTAAGATGGAGGCTCTGTTTTCGGAAGGTAGTAAAGAACTACAACTTGACATTTTCAGTGAATATTTTGGGAGAGCTGTAGAGTATTACAGGTAAACAATACATACGCTAAGGCCTCGTTCACATCATCCGTCACCACATCATACGCGCTTCAGTGCGCATTTGGAAGCGTGTATGACGTGGTGACACGCAAGAACGGCAGAAGCTCATAGACAGCCCTTCTGCCAATCACATCTACTGCGCTGCTCAGCAGTATGATGCGCTATGATGCGCTTGCGTACTGCTGCCTGCATTTTGCCCGCATGCGCAGAGCTGACCCATTCACTGTCAATGGATGGGATCAGCAGCGCAGCCGGTAGCGGCGCAGATGGTGTGCAATAGTAAGCGTTGCGTTCTGATCGCACAGCCATCTACGCTGTGTAGATGTGAACGAGGCCTTACCTTGAACCTCCTCTGTGAAGAAGTCTTGACAGAACTAAACTGCATTGCACGCTCATATTTTCTTTAAACCTGGTACACACATCCAATTTTGACAGGCCAATTTTGCCCCCTCATGTAGAATGAGGGCCAACCGTTTTTCAATACTATGAACAAATTGAATAGGTAAGTTCTCATACTACATGAAAGTGGTAAAATGTGTGGTCATTGATAGGCCAATCAAAAATGAATGAGTGTACTAGGCTTCAGGCTTGACAAAAATGGATGTATGACCATCGGTACATAAACACTCAGATATCTCACAATCAATATCCCACAGGGGGAAACTTCAGTGAACGAATGGAACATATGTTCTCTAAACCACCCATATGCGAATCCTTACAGGCGCCCACGCTCCACACAGCTCATCAAAAGGTTTATTTGTTGCATTGACCCGAGGAAGCAGGGAAGGGCCTGTGAAATGTGTTGTCAGCTATTTTTGAACATTAAAGATTCCTTTTTCCTAATTCTTGTTTGGGTCATCACATTTATCGTTTTTCTTCTGTGTAGTAACCCACTCCAGAATACACATATATTGTGTGCCTCCCTAACATCCAAAACCCCCTTGTCATATATAGACAAGGTAATGACTGTATCTAAACACCCAAAATCAATTTTCAAAGAAAATAGCCTAATTATTAGTCAAGTTGTATATACATCATCGTAACAGCAGACAACAGTTCAATAAAAATGTCCCAAATAATTCCAGCCATCTGTTGTTTTGTTTAAAGCCTTTGGCCTGTGTGCTTTGCGTTGGGATGTCAGGTTATCCTCGTGAAAATGAACCTGAGGTGTACATAAACTTATGAGATAAACAATTATATTTATCCTCCTACTCCAAAAAAATGACCTTTTTAGATATCACAGGGTTTTCTTTTATAGTTAAACATTTACAAAGTAGGTTGAATGTTTGACTGTCTCTAATCAGTGGCAGCCTATTAAGTGTCCTAGAGTTAGAAAAAGGCCAATAGTTCATGCATTTTATCTTTTCTTGCCCTCAGAAGTTGTATTCTGCCAGGAAAACTTTTATTGCTATAATTTGCTTATCAGTGATGTTAACTATATTCCTGACAAGGTACCGACAAGACAGGAGCTGTCACGTCCATGCCTAGAAATGGACTCTTGCAGGCAAAATAAAACAGCCTGGTTATTTATGTTTTTTTTACTGTATATACATGTTTATCTCATGTCACATGTCGCCTCAGGTACACATTAATATATCCCCTGACCATAAGGCTGGGCGTTATCACAGCTAGCTAATAACACAACAGGAGACTGTGGTCATATACACAAAGTTTATAAGGTGAAGAAAATGCAAAAGTTCATTTTGAAATCATTGTCAAATACATTTTACAGTAAACATCAATAAGACACACGGCACCATACAGGGATATTACAAAATATACAAAGTTCCGTAAAAAAACAAAACAAAAAAATAAAATGCCAGTATAAATCCGATGTAATAAGCTGGAGGTGAAGAATCAGTTGTGTACGTTATACTGTTATGTGAAGTAAGGAAATAGAAAAAGTTAAAAAACAGGTCACCTGAGACAAAGTTCAAGCGTCCTCGTACTATGGAGCCCAGCGCCTCTCCAGGCGTAACAAAATATTACAATCAAGAGAAATATCAAGATTTCATGCTGGAAAAATAGGAATTACCACATTAAAGACTATATACTGTGTATAAAAATAGAGACCGTCATGCCAGGCCCTCTCTTAATGCTGCACGGGGGGGGGGGGGGGGGGGGGTTCAGTCCTCAGGGATAAATACTTACCTGGTTCCACGTAACTGGGACTCAGGTGATGCTCTGCCCGCCTCCTTGGCAACGCAGTCGCAGCTGTTTCCAAAGGCTGCCAAAGCTCTTCAGAAACCTCTGCCTGTGTTGCTGCATCCAGCCCCCAGCTTCACAGCCACCAATTAGGCCGCGATTACTTAGCAAGCGGCAGGGCAACGTACATAGGGGTGGCCAGAGCCTTGGTAGAGATTTAAAAAAAAAACAGCCGCTTTTAAGAGGGAATGGAGCGATCACCTGCCTGGGTGAATTAAGTCAGATTAGTTAAGTATTTAACCCCGAGCCCCTCCTGCCCAGTAATGTACCATTAAGACAGATCCTGTCATGACTTTAAAGGGATACTGTAATGGGGTCGGGGGAAAATGAGTTGAAGTTACCCGGGGCTTCTAATGGTCCCCCGCAGACATCCTGTGCCCGCGCAGCCACTCCCCAATGCTCCGGCTCCGCCTCCAGTTCACTTCTGGAATTTAGGACTTTAAAGTCTGAAAACCACTGCGCCTGCGTTGCCATGTCCTCACTCCCGCTGATGTCACCAGGATTGTACTGCGCAGGCCCAGTATGGTCTGTGCCTGCGGCGTGCGCTCCTGGTGACATCAGGGGAAGCGAGGACACGGCAACGCAGGCGCAGTGGTTTTCAGACTTTAAAGTCCTAAATTCCAGAAGTGAACCGGAGGCGGGGCCGGAGCATCGGGGAGTGGCTGCGTGGGCACAGGATGTCTGCGGGGGACCATTAGAAGCCCCAGGTAACTTCAACTCATTTTCCCCCGACCCCATTACAGTATCCCTTTAAGTACTCTACTCTTGTAACCTACAAGGTAGGCACTGGCAAGGCTGGGATCAGTACAATTCTCCAGGGCTAAAGATCAATCATGACTCTGCAAACCCAGCCTGGATACACTCAATGATCCTCTATCAGCGGGCCGAGGTTTCCCCCCCTTGCATAGGTCATATTGCTATGTAGGGATGGTCAGTGAGATGCAAATCATTTCCAGATAATGCAGCATTCTGCACATTTTCTATGCAAAGGTATCCAGCTTGAGAATAGACCAGCTGAATTTCCCAGTGGCGGCCTCTGATTGGTCCATTTTCAAGCTGCATACATTTTCCACTTCATTGGTTGGCTCAAAAGATTGTTTCCGAATTGATCGCAATGATTGTATTGAACAGTCGAACGTTCGGGAAATTGGATTGGTAATGGGCACCTTAAAAAATGATGCAGACTTGCAGTTTATCTTATCCTGAATGTTCTTTCCTTTTGGGGGTTGGGAGGGGGAGGAGTGGAAGACCTTCAATGTAACCTAAATACAATAGATGTTACCTAGGAAAATCTGACTCAGGCTACATTGGTTTCCCCACCCATCACTGCAATGAGGAAGAACGTGGGGGCTGGAGGTACCTAAAGTAACAACTACCTGACTGGACTTGGCAGTACAACAGCGATACTAGAGGCACCCAAAAATGCATGAAATATTTACAAACCGTTTAAAAAAAGGTAAGCCTTGGTCTTACCTTACAGAAGACAGTTTGTAGTAATATCAAACACTTTTGATGTAAGCACTAAGGGTGATCAATGATATGCAAATGTTTCCAAGTCAACGCAAATGTATGTAAATTTGTATGCAAATATATGCAACTTGAAAATGGACTGATCAATTTCAACCTGGGTTTAAAGAGGTGGGTTCTAAGAATCCTAATAGCAGACAGAGGCTGGCTGTGCATATAATTACCAGCCTCTGTTGCTATATGTCGTCCCTCCAGGGACCCCCTGCGCTCTGCCCCCCCATAAATCTCAGCTGCAGCGTGTCACCAGCCAACTGTTTACAATTGCCTATCAATCTCCGCCGCTCCACCGCCTCCTCCATAGCTCCGGTCCCCGCCCGCATCCCTCCAATCAGCGGAGAGGGAAGGGACGCGGGTGGGGACCAGAGTTATGGAGGAGACAGGGAAGCGGCGGAGATTGATAGACAATTGTAAACAGACGGCTGGTGACAGAAGGCTCTGCGGGGGTGGGATTGAGTGGGCAGCATGATGCTCAGGTTACAAGGTACAGTTATGCAGGGGCGGAGCTTTTTTTAGATTACAACCTGCAGCTCTGGCAGTCCATTCTGCTCTAAACTAAGCCATTAAAAATGAATTACCTTGAGCCCAACTACTTGAGAATAAAACCAGCTCTACAGCGATCTAGGAAAGCATTTGTGCCTGGGAATTGTGTGATTAATACAAAGCCCCATTTGTTACTGTTACTTCTTTCCTCTCTCTGTAGGTAATTAAGCATTTCTTCTTCTTTTTTTTCATATCCATATATTTTCAAGGTAGGAAAAACCGACAAAGGGTAACAAATTACACGAATAAGTTAAGACACAATCATTAAGGGAAAAAAATACACATATAAGACAACAATTTTTCCTTAAAGGTCCTTAAAACAAGTCTTCCGTGCAGAAGCTGGCCAGGCGCTTTATCTTTCTCCCGCGTTTTAATTTAATGCATAATTAAACTGGTTTGCAAACTTCTCGTGGCGCCTCTTATCCATTTGGTTCATTGCGCTTATCACCCGTTTCACCGCTCCTCTGCAAGAAGAAGGTAGAGAGAGAAAGGAAGTCGTTAGCCCCAAATTGCAAGCGTAGAGCGCCGCTCGAGTAAAAGTCAAGTTGGAATGTTTATAGATATGTTTAAGAAAAGAAAAAAAAAAAAAAGGAAAGAAAAACAAGGCGGTATCATTAATTACCGATCGGTCCTCCTAACACTGCGCTGATGAGGCAGAACAAATTAGACGTGTTAAGTAAATTAAGTACGGCAATACAAATAGTTTTAATTCAACACGGTTTTAATAAGAGGAGTGAAGTAATGGAAGCCTCGCTTTAATGTGCACATGCCACCTTTGTCATTATTCTTTACCGCCGACCTTACAAGATAAATGGCAGACTTCCAAGTTTTCCGTGCGAGGAAGGCTGCAGCGGACAAAGGCGCGGCATCCTTGTTATCCAGTCCGGTGTGTTGTGACTGAATATCAACTTGGCGTTCAACCTGCTGGTTCCTTGTACGCTGAGCTGGTTAGTGACGGGTGACTGTCACAGACATTCTTACCACAAAAAACATTGGTCCCCAGAAAGAAAAAACAGACATTGGCCTCAATTCACTAAGCATTACTGCATTCGGTAATGTTGAAAAAAGCTGATTTTACCAATCACCTTCCCAAATTTTAATTCACTAAACAGATTACCGCATTGAAAACGAAAATTACAGACTAGTCAGGTAAATACCTCAAGAAATGTCAAGAAATTGCAATTCAAAGAATTATGTATTCAGTTAATTGGGCAAAAGTGTTCTGTATTTTTCTCCAGCTCTGACCAGCCGATAACTCACTCTCTCCATGCTCTCTCCATGTGCATCATTGACAGAAAGCCAACAGAGAGAGCCAGGCAGGCAATAGGGAAAGCCACACAGCCCTGCTTCTCATCCTGATTTAATCTGATGTGGAAGGCGGGTCTTCACTAAAGCAGATCAGGGGAAGGTGACTTTTTTTTTTTAGACTTTTCTGCATCCCTTTAGATGTGAAAATCTGTATACTGTTATACAGAAGAGCTCCCCCTGGTGGCTGCAGAACATCTAAAGGAATGTCAGAGATGCACTGGACAGAAAACCCTGACTTGTACATGCAGCTCCCTGCCTCACCGCTGACCAGCTCCACTGCTGGTGACACTTACCGAGCAGGGCTTAGTGAACTGAGGCATGTTTGTTTGTTAAATTAACAAACTTCTGCCTCATGCAGAAAATCTTCAGTGAATTTTGAAAAAAAAGTATAAAATACCGAATGCAGTATTTTACCGACCTAAATTATTTTACTGAACTGCCCTTGGTGAATTAAGGCCTTAATCAGGGTGTGGTGGGACACTAGTAAGTTTTGTCAGGTTTTTATTGCTGTCTGGAGTGAAGGACGAAATGTCTTCAACAGGTACACAGACAACATTAAAAACCCAATATAAGTTCTAAACCTCCCTTACCCTGCTGGGAGTGCTTTTGCTGATGTGCAAGTGCCCCGGTTAGGGTCCATTAGCGAATGTGATTTTGCAGATGTTGGGATTTGTGATTCTCATTCAGCAAAATGAAAATCGCATCGCAATCGCTCCAAAAATGCTGCATGCAGTGTGTTTGCGATTTCTGCAGTGTGAATGAGTTCATAAGGATACACTGTATACAATCCCTTGCTGATCGCTGGTGATGAGCAAAGTGCTGGAAGACACCTGAAAAGCACCAAGTGTGAATGGGCCCTAATGTTGTATGCCATGGCAGTGAATACTAGCTTCGGGGCTGTGTCAACAAGCAGTACTGGTGCGGGTTAAAGAGAACCCGAGGTGGTTTTTACTAAAGCTAGTAGGACACAGAGGCATGTCCTGTGCACAATGACATGCCTTTGTGTCCTTACTGTGCGCTCCTAGGGTTCTCTTTAAGGTGCCCATACATCAGATGATGTATGGGCAAATCGACTAAGAGACAGATCTCTCTCTGATTGGAGAGGGATCTGTTGGGCGACCGACTCACGATCAATTTCAGCATAAAATCTTTTGGGAATCGGCCTAGTGATGTGTTGCCCCTGGCAGTATCCATCCAGTGTAAAATGCAGCCCCCCAATCCCTGTGCATTAATACTCTGCCTTTCGGTGTCCACAGCTGCCTCCACGCTATTCCTCAAGTGATGTCACACGCATCCCACACATGCAATACGTCGGCAATCACATGAGGTGCTGGTGTGTGAGAAAGAAGCAATAGCGGCGGACACCAACAGGTAAAGCGTTCATGGACAGGGCCCCTAGGGGGCACATTTTACACTGGGGGGGGGGGAAGCACCGGGGGTTTGGTCATGTTCATCGCTCATCCCAATATCGAACTAAATGCATCTTCTGAAAGGGTACAATTCCGAACCGGAAATTCTGGATCTTACACATTCACATGTGCGGAAAACAGCACGTTTTGGATAAATGTCCAAACCAAACCAAAATGGATCCGCACTTGTGTCCAAAAGCAGGCAAAATTCTTTCTTGTCAAGACATATCGAAATGAGTAAAAAAAAGGCACATACAGTTCATGCCAAAATTGACATGTTTGGACTGGTTGGTCCTTAAAGTGGATCCGAGGTGAACTTTTACACATTGCATAATTGTGTTCCTTTCCTATTGTTTATAGGGCATTCCTCAAGCCAAATACTTTTTTGTTTTTGTTTTAATACTCTAATTCCCTATAAACTAAATAAGCTACACCCACAGGTTCAGAGAGCCTTGGCAGTAGCAAGGGCTCATGGGAGCTCAGTCTGGGCAGGAGGAGGGGGAGGTGTTACTAGCCATTGATTTCAGAGGCAGAGGGGAGGAGGGAGGAGGAGAGGGGATTAGTCTGATGGCTCAAGATACAGATAAGCCTGCCTCTAGGTAATGTTTACAAACAACATGGCTGCTGTCATTGTATCACAGGAATAAATAATCATATTCTATTAAAACTGTTTACAGCTAGCTTTGCTGTGTAAACCATCTAAACTTTAGATAAGATATGTAGACAAGTTACTTGTTATAGTTAGTTTTTCATCTCGGATCCGCTTTAAAGGGAACCTTAACTCTAAAAAAAAAAAAAAAAAAAGAGTTTCACTTACCTGGGGCATCTACCAGCCCCCTGCAGCCATCCTGTGCCCTCGCAGTCACTCATGACTCCTCTGGTCCCCCGCTGCCAGCTAGTTTAGTTTTTTGCCGACTAGGAGTCGGCCGGCCGCCATGCGTACATTTTTACGCATCCTCGCTGGTGCAGGAAACCATTGCAGACATCAACAAGTACATTTTTACTTGTTACGGGTGTAATGCATAAAATTTTAACCATTACACCCGTAACACGTAAAAATGTACTTGTTGATGTCTGCAATAGCTTCCTGCACCAGCGGGGATGTGTAAAAACTTACGCATGGCGGCCGGCCGAATCCTAGCTGGCAGCGGGGGACCAGAGGAGCGATGGGTGACTGCAAGGGCACAGGATGGCTGCAGGGGGCTGGTAGATGCTCCAGGTAAGTAAAACTCATTTTTTTTAGAGTTAAGGTTCCCTTTAATCATAGCCTCATACTTTGAATAGCTTTAGGATGTGCGGCCTAATTCTGGACTTCGCTGAAATTATTTTACTTAATTTTAAACCAACCTCAGTTCAGTCATAACGCTTGGAGACATTGTTAGAAGGACAAATTGTTTGGCTGAGCATCCATGTTCAATCCTTTGAGTGGGGTGGGACATTAGAAGGCGTACCTATGAAAGCACCGCATGTAGAAATGGGTGAAAATATATGGTACTTTTACAGATATTCTATTATCCACTATAATAGAATATCAGTAATTTTACTTTGCCCTAACCTAACCTATTCTCACACAGGACCCTCCCTCTTAACGCCAAACACTTACCTTAACCCCCTCTATGCCTAACCCTCCACACAAACCTAGCCCTTAAGAATCCCCCACCTAACACTTATGCCCCCCTACACACCTAATCCTTAAGCCAGTGAGTAGTAAGCGCCCCCTATTTATTGGGCACCAAATTTCCCTTCAACACCGATATTTTCATCGTAATTCAGGGGAGATTTGAGGGGCCACGGCACCTGATAAAGCCCTGTGCCCATTGCCGCTAATGTGATTAAGCTGCTATAATGAGAATGCTGGTGCATATGGTTACATTTGGCTGAGCGCACCAGTTATGGGCACGCACCCATTAAAATGCCGGCACTGAGGGAAAATATGAGTGCCTGTGCTGCTCACTATTTATCAGGCACCGCGGGCAATCAAATTTCTCCTCACTGGTAATATGTTAATGGGCACGCAATAGAAGACCTTCCTCTGTAAAGAAATATAAAAAAAACTCAGGTCAGTAGATTTTACTTCCTATACACTGTATGCTGGGTGTGTAGTTCAAAAAACTTAGACGGAGGGTGTTTTATATTAGCTAGCATTAGACTAACGAGTTGGAGTCGAGGAGTCAGCGCCATTTTGGGTACCTGGAGTCAGAGTCGTGGTTTCATAAACTGAGGAATCGGATGATTCTATGGAGGATGGTGCATAGGGCACGGCTTCAATCACCCGGATCAGTACATAACCTATTGTTCATCCTGCTGTACTATATATAGGTCAACTGCCTGTGGATAGGATGGCATATGCCAGAAACCTCCAGTATTTACCGCCCTAAGCAGTCTCTGATGGCCTTTTGTTGACATTAGAACAGCGGTAGAATACCTCGGCTCTCCAATTGTGATAAAACTACAAATCCCAGCATGCATTTGCCTTTATTAATCATGACTGTGGCTTTCAAGACTCCTGCAATGCATTGTGGGACTTGGAGTTCCTTAGCTGGAGAGCTAAGGTGTCCCTACCCCTGCATTAGGGCTGCGCTCAAAGTACTTTAATTCTATTGAGCCAACTACTACTACAGCAATTACTAATGTGGAGGGATTCAGGTCCCTTTCTAAGCTCAACCTGAAGAGATGAAGTCTGGGCACGGTTAGAAAAATGATCAAAGGACTACAGACTGTGGCTGATCTGTAACCAGCCTGCACTGAAACAAATGTCAGAATGACTGCTGCATTGAAATCAAAGGTCCAAGTGCATCGGCCCTGACAGAGAATCTACACCCATTGAAATTATGAAACAGTAATGAAAATATTACATCAAAAATGATTTTCACGTAAATAATATTACGATAACCTATATTTAGTGTTACTCAGTATAAACTCGGTATAGTTCTTCTACCAGAAGCCCTGACAAGCCGCGCAGAGATTGGGCGCCGCCATGACATGCTCCCAACGTGGAACGTCTTATTTACAATAACTCTGATCTGCTCGTCGGTGTTTCCACAGCTGGATGCATGATTTCCCTTCAATTCCACGCAGCTAATTAAATCTGGTTTGTTCTCAGGGAAAGGGCACTGCTAATTGATGTCTGGTGCACTCCTCGAGATGTCCATCCAGTTGTTAATTAAGACCTGTTGAGCACCATCGTATAATTTGCGCTGTGATACCAGCTGTCAGACACCATGTTTTATGATGCGTGCGGCGGTAGGAAGGAGCGTGCATGGGGGATAGGCAGCTCATCAACGTACTTATGTGCGCTGATAGCAACGCGGCACGCAAGCAAAATACCGCCTGAAGGTGACTTTTACAAAACAACATATGTCTGAGATGGTGGAAATCCAAACAAGACAAGACAAGTAACATTTATAATGCACTTTTCTCCTGCAAGACTCAAAGCGCCACAGTTGCAGCCACTAGGGGAGCACTCTATAGGCAGTAGCAGTGTTAGGGAGTCTTGCCCAAGGGCTCCTTACTGAAAAGGGGCTGGCTTACTTAACAGGAAGAGCCGAGATTTGAACCCGGGTCTCTTGTGTCGGAAGCAGAGCCCTTAAAGGATACCCGAAGTGACATGTGACATGATGAGATAGACATGTGTATGTACAGTGCCTAGCTAACAAACAACTATGCTGTGTTCCTTTTTTTCTTTCTCTGCTTGAAAGAGTTAAATATCAGGTATGTAAGTGGCTGACTCAGTCCTGACTCAGACAGAAGTGACTACAGTGTGACCCTCACTGATAAGAAATTCCCCCTTTTATCTCTTTCTTGCTCTCAGAAGCCATTTTCTGCTAGGAACGTTTATTATAGTTGGAATTTCTTATCAGTGAGGGTCACACTGAAGTCACTTCCTGTCTGAGTCAGGACTGAGTCAGCCACTTACATACCTGATATTTAACTCTTTCAGACAGAGGGAAAAAAAGGAACATGGCATAGTTATGTGTGTGCTAGGCACTGTACAAGATCTTCTCAAATAATTAGCATATTATTATTATTATTATTTAGTATTTGTATAGAGCTGACATCTTACGCAGCGCGTACATAGTATATAGTCTAGTCACTAACTGTCCCTCAGAGGAGCTCACAATCTAATCCGTACCAGAGTCCTATGTCTATTTATCATATGTATTGTAGTCTAGTGTCAATTTTTAGGGGGCAGCCAATTAACTTGAGAATCTTTAGGATATTGTGAAGAGAAAGTTGAGAGACGCAAGACCCAACACTCTGGATGAGCTTAAGGCCGCTATCGAAGCATCCTGGGCAGGGGTCTAGTCCTGGGAAAAGAAGTGAGTGGACTCACTTGGAGAACCTCGCGCGGCGCGCCGAAAATGGGCGTGGTCAAGCACACCGTGGGCGTGGTCATGGGTGCGGCCAAATATACATGACCTTAGCAGCGATGTAAAAGGTCTGCCGAGGAAGTTTGAGCTCTGCCGTAGTGTATCCCCCAAAAATAGATGTAATCTGACAGCATTTCACCAAAAAGACACATAATCTGGTAGAAGTTCATCCAAAATACAGATAATATGGAAGTGGTTCCCCCAAAATAGACAATGTGGCAGCAGCAGTTCCACCAACATACACATAATTTGGAAGCAGTTTCCCAAAATACGCGAAACATGGCAGCGGATCACCCAAAATACACGTAACACCCAAAGGACATATAATCTGGCAGTAGTGGTCCCCCAAACATACACAATCTGGCAGCAGTTCCCCAAAATACACATAATCTGGCAGCAGCCGTTCCCCTAACATACACATAATCTGGCAGCTGTTCCCCAAAATACATAACAGCGGTTCCACAAAAATGCAGATAATCTGACAGCAGTTCCCCCAAAATAGGTACCCCCAGGTAGCCAGGTCTATAGGTGTCCCCAGTATAAGTAGCCATGAGTATAGTAGTCCCCAGTATATGTAGCCAGAGGTATAGTAGCCTAGTATATGTAGCCAGGGGTATATGTGCCCAGTATATGTAGCCAGGGGTATATGTGCCCAGTATATATAGCCAGGGGTATATGTGCCCAGTATATATAGCCAGGGGTATATGTGCCCAGTATATATAGCCAGGGGTATATGTGCCCAGTATATATAGCCAGGGGTATATGTGCCCAGTATATATAGCAAGGGGTATATGTGCCCAGTATATGAAGGCAGGGGTATATGTGCCCAGTATATGTAGGCAGGGGTATATGTGCCCAGTATATGTAGCCAGGGGTATATATGCCCATTATATGTAGCCAGGGGTATATGTGCCCAGTATATGTAGGCAGGGGTATATGTGCCCAGTATATGTAGCCAGGGGTATATGTCCCCAGTATATGTAGCCAGGGGTATATATGCCCAGTATATGTAGTCAGGGGTATATATGCCCAGTATATGTAGGCAGAGGTATATATGCCCAGTATATGTAACCAGGGGTAAATATGCCCAGTATATGTAGGCAGAGGTATATATGCCCAGTATATGTAGCCAGCGGTATATATGCCCAGTATATGTAGCCAGGGGCATATGTCCCCAGTATATGTAGTCAGGGGTATATATGCCCAGTATATGTAGCCAGGGGTATATATGCCCAGTATATGTAGGCAGGGGTATATATGCCCAGTATATGTAGGCAGGGGTATTTGTGCCCAGTATATGTAGCCAGGGGTATATGTGCCCAGTATATGTAGCCAGGGGTATATGTGCCCAGTATATGTAGTCAGGGCTATAGTAGTCCCCAGTATATGTAGCCAGGTGTATATGTCCCCAGTATATGTAGCCAGGGGTATATATGCCCAGTATATGTAGGCAGGGGTATATGTACCCAGTATATGTAGGCAGAGGTATATATGCCCAGTATATGTAGCCAGGGGTATATGTGCCCAGTATATGTAGTTAGGGCTATAGTATATGTAGCCAGGTGTATATGTCCCCAGTATATGTAGCCAGGTGTATATGTTATATGTGCCCAGTATATGTAGGCAGGGCGATATGTGCCCAGGTAGCCAGCAGGAGGGGAGCAGCGCAGAGAAGGAGAGCTATGGGGACAGCGGGGATGGGCGGACATCTCCCCCCCCCCCATCCCTCACCTTCGTGCTCCCCTTCCTGCCTCTCCCCTCCGGCGTTTTGAAATGTCGGGCCCGGCGGCGAAAGTGGGCGGAGACTTACCTCGTTCCAGCCGCAAGGGACGCTCCGCTCTGTGTGTGGCTAGTCTGGTCTTCTAGCCGCACACAGAGTGGAGCGTCCCTTGCGACTGGAACGCGGAAAGTCTCCGCCCACTTTCGCCGCCGGGCCCGACATTTCAAAACGCCGGAGGGGAGAGGCAGCAAGGGGAGCACGAAGGTGAGGGATGGGGGGGGGGGAGATGTCCGCCCATCCCCGCTGTCCCCATAGCTCGCCTTCTCTGCGCTGCTCCCCTCCACACAAGCCAGTAGATGTAATCTGACTGCATTTCACCAAAAAGACACATAATCTGGTAGAAGTTCCTCCAAAATACAGATAATATGGAAGTGGTTCCCCCAAAATAGACAATGTGGCAGCAACAGTTCCACCAACATACACATAATTTGGAAGCAGTTCCCTAAAATACGCGAAACATGGCAGCGGATCACCCAAAATACACGTAACACCCAAAGGACATATAATCTGGCAGTAGTGGTCCCCCAAACATACACAATCTGGCAGCAGTTCCCCAAAATACACATAATCTGGCAGCAGCCGTTCCCCTAACATACACATAATCTGGCAGCTGTTCCCCAAAATACATAACAGCGGTTCCACAAAAATGCAGATAATCTGACAGCAGTTCCCCCAAAATAGGTACCCCCAGGTAGCCAGGTCTATAGGTGTCCCCAGTATAAGTAGCCATGAGTATAGTAGTCCCCAGTATATGTAGCCAGAGGTATAGTAGCCTAGTATATGTAGCCAGGGGTATATGTGCCCAGTATATGTAGCCAGGGGTATATGTGCCCAGTATATATAGCCAGGGGTATATGTGCCCAGTATATATAGCCAGGGGTATATGTGCCCAGTATATATAGCCAGGGGTATATGTGCCCAGTATACATAGCCAGGGGTATATGTGCCCAGTATATATAGCCAGGGGTATATGTGCCCAGTATATATAGCCAGGGGTATATGTGCCCAGTATATGTAGGCTGGGGTATATGTGCCCAGTATATGTAGGCAGGGGTATATGTGCCCAGTATATGTAGCCAGGGGTATATATGCCCAGTATATGTAGCCAGGGGTATATATGCCCATTATATGTAGCCAGGGGTATATGTGCCCAGTATATGTAGGCAGGGGTATATGTGCCCAGTATATGTAGCCAGGGGTATATGTCCCCAGTATATGTAGCCAGGGGTATATATGCCCAGTATATGTAGTCAGGGGTATATATGCCCAGTATATGTAGGCAGAGGTATATATGCCCAGTATATGTAGCCAGGGGTATATATGCCCAGTATATGTAGGCAGAGGTATATATGCCCAGTATATGTAGCCAGCGGTATATATGCCCAGTATATGTAGCCAGGGGTATATGTCCCCAGTATATGAAGCCAGGGGTATATATGCCCAGTATATGTAGGCAGGGGTATGTGTACCCAGTATATGTAGGCAGAGGTATATATGCCCAGTATATGTAGCCAGGTGTATATATGCCCAGTATATGTAGGCAGAGGTATATATGCCCAGTATATGTAGCCAGCGGTATATATGCCCAGTATATGTAGCCAGGGGTATATGTCCCCAGTATATGAAGCCAGGGGTATATATGCCCAGTATATGTAGGCAGGGGTATGTGTACCCAGTATATGTAGGCAGAGGTATATATGCCCAGTATATGTAGCCAGGTGTATATGTGCCCAGTATATGTAGGCAGGGGGATATGTGCCCAGGTAGCCAGCAGGAGGGGAGCAGCGCAGAGAAGGAGAGCTATGGGGACAGCGGGGATGGGCGGACATCTCCCCCCCCCCATCCCTCACCTTCGTGCTCCCCTTCCTGCCTCTCCCCTCCGGCGTTTTGAAATGTCGGGCCCGGCGGCGAAAGTGGGCGGAGACTTACCTTGTTCCAGCCACAAGGGACGCTCCGCTCTGTGTGCGGCTAGTCTGGTCTTCTAGCCGCACACAGAGTGGAGCGTCCCTTGCGACTGGAACGCGGAAAGTCTCCGCCCACTTTCGCGCCGGGCCCGATATTTCAAAACGCCGGAGGGGAGAGGCAGCAAGGGGAGCACGAAGGTGAGGGATGGGGGGGGGGGGGAGATGTCCGCCCATCCCCGCTGTCCCCATAGCTCTCCTTCTCTGCACTGCTCCCCTCCACACAAGCCAGGGAAGAATAAGTGGGTGGACGCCGTTCACCCGCGTCCACGCAGGACTCGACCCCTGATCCTGGGCCTCCATAACACCTGAGCAGTGCCACAGGCTGATTGCCTCCATGCCACGCCGCATTGAAGCAGTCATTTCTGCCAAAGGATTCCCGACCAAGTATTGAGTGCATAACTGAACATAATTATTTGAAGGTTGACTTTTTTTGTTTTAAAAACACTTTTCTTTTATTGGTCGGATGAAATATGCAATTTTTTTGAGATAGGAAATTTGGGTTTTCATGAGCTGTATGCCAAAATCATCAATATTAAAACAATAAAAGGCTTGAACTACTTCAGTTGTGTGTATTTGAATCTAAAATATATGAAAGTCTAATGTTTATCAGTACATTACAGAAAATAATGAACTTAATCACAATATGCTAATTTTTTAAGAAGATCCTGTACATACACATGTCTATCTCATCATGTCAAATGTCACTTCGGGTATCCTTTAACCATTACACTATCCAGCCATGACCAAGCAGTAGGATGAGTCCTAACAAGGTTTGATGTTGCATTCCACAACTAAACACAGAACTGAGTTATTGTATATGTGGCATGGTGCTGTAGAAGATAGCACTCTCGCTTTATGTGAGTGGGGCATTGGTTCAAACCTGGGCAGGGACACTAGCTGCATGGAGTTTGTATGCTCTCCCAAAGTTTGTGTGGGTTTCCTCCAGGCACTCTGATGTGTGGGTTAGGTAGATGGCTATTGTTGATATTTTCCACTAGTTTTGATCAATGTCATTGCACCTGCCAGTGATCAATCTACCCAAACAAATTTGACCAATAAGCTTCTAATCAAATTCAGACTATTTATCAATTTAGAAGAGTGATTGTTACAAGATCATAGTATATTTTCTGTACTAAAATACCCAGCCAACTCATGAAAAGTCAAGACACAGAACATTTATATTGCGCTTTTCTCCCGGAGGACTCAAAACGCCAGAGCTGCAGCCACTAGGATGCGCTCTATAGGCAGTAGCAGTGTTAGGGAGTCTTGCCCAAGGTCTCCTTTACTGAATAGGTGCCCGCTTGCTTATCAGGAAAAGACAAGATTTAAACCCTGGTCTCCTGCGTCTGAAGAAGAACCCTTAACCAGTTTACTATGCATTGTGACCCAGAACCAACTGGACAGTATATAAGGCTTAAAGGGAAGATCCGAGGAAAAAAAAAACTACCAGGGGCTTCCTCCAGCCCCGGCAGCCAATATGTCCCTTGCTGCAGCTCCGGTGTCCCCTCCGTTGAAGATGATGACCTCGCCAAGTCGGCATCTTCTGCACCTGCGTGAGTGCGTGGCTGCTCCACTTGCAATCGTGCTCACAGGGCTTGGAGCATTCTGCGTGATGCAGAAGTACTGCGCCTGCGCGTAACGCTCCAGACCACGTGAGCGTGATCATGAGCAGCGCGGGAGCGCGCTCGTGCAGGTGCAGAAGATGCCAACCTGGCAAGGTCATCATCTCCATAATCTCCAATATAACCGGAGAGGGTTATATATCGGCTGCCAGGTGCTGGAAAAAGCCCCAGGTAAGTTGAACTTTTTTTTTTACACTTCGGATCTTCCCTTTACAGAGACCAAGAATCCCACTATTAAGGACCTGTACACAGTGCATCAGTTGCATTGCAGAATAATTCTGCCCATACAATTCTATGGGCCTGTTCCCAGTAACTGATCACATTATTCTAACTCACTGCATGCAGGCTTTGTATTAAAGTCTATGCCCAGTGTCCATTGCAGTTCACACTCATAAGCGTGCGTTATGCAACTGACCACTGAGTACCTGGCCTAAAAAGTCCTCTGTTAAATGTAATTTTGCCTTCTTAAAACATAAGGTATTTGCGATAATTCAGCAGTAAGTGTGCAACTGTGGTTTCCCATGATGCATCACTCCCGAATATGCAAATCATCTCTTTATTCCCTTGGAAGCCAGGCAGCACATCCAGAACCGCTGGTGTATAGTGAGCCTGTAGCTAATACATATTACAGAGCCACATCAACACAACATACCAACATCAGCTAACTATACATCAGCAGTTCTGGATGTGCAGCCTGGCTTTCTGAGACATATAAAGATGATGTGCATATTCAGGAGTGGTGCATCATGGGAAACCATAGTTGCAGCTGACTTATTGCAAATACAGTACCTTCTGTTTTTAAAAAGGCAAAATGACATCTGTAGACTACAAGATCACAGTGCGTCTGCCAGTTCCATGATTCACTTCTACAGGGCGTTAAAGCGGACCTGAACTCAGAACTTCCTGTCTGCTCTAAAAGATAAGCAACAGCATAATAACCTTCAAAGAAAAACATTGTTTTGTTACAGCTGTTACATATCCTGCAATGAATCTGCACTGTTTCTATTTTCATGGAAGCAGACATAGGGTTAACTTTCGGTGTTTACAAATTAGCTGTTCTGCCAAGGCAGCGAGCTGACTCAGCTGAGAGATCAAATTACAACTTGTGATTAGTCACAGATGAGGGGGAATTAGACAGGCTAAACTCCCTAAACATACACAGGGTGCATTTCTCTCTGTACTGCTTCTGTCCTGTGCAAGAGTACAGGTCCACTTTAATGTCAAAATGATGCATGTGCAAAACTGTCAAAGCATTTTTTATGAAACTCAAAGGAAATTTATTGTTCAAATTATGCAAAATTTGAAGCACACTCAATTTTAAATGTGCAATTATGGTATAAATTGAGAGATCCCCATATTCGGTTAGCATAAACCTTATCTATATGCCAAATACGGCATATGATTTCTTAAAGCAGTAGGATCAGCCATACTATGCCAGGGAAAAAACACATATAGAAGTATCTACTTACATAACACATGTATTATACTGTCCACGTTTTGATTTCAGTGAATGTTATATAGTAAATGACAAGAATTCTGTTCCTGGTGGGAATCATGTCTTTTGCCCACAGTTAAGGCTAACTCGTGATGTCATTTCTGCCCTTTACTTTTTTTCTTGTCTCCGCCAATCACTGAGTCACATCAGCCTTGCTTGTAAACACAAGTGAGTAGGGGATTAGGTTTCAGATAAGAAGCTGGCAGGGAAATAAAGGGAAGAGGAGGAATAGATTATAGATAAAAAGAACCCCCAGCATGCAATTCTTTGGCACGACTACTAAAGGGCCAGTGTTCCTTAAGTATGTGATAACTCCAAATCATAACAGAAGAAAAAGTTTTGAAAGTTTTGAATGCAGGCTTAGCATCTTTATCACTTCATACACTCAGACCAGTGGCTGTTGAAATTAGATTTTTATGGTGACGATACCACTTTAAGGGATGAATTCATGGATCCAACTCCCCCATAAAACAAAAAAAAATTGACATTTCTTCTGTGATTTCTACCAAAATAAATATATCGCCTGCGCCTCACAGGGATCTCTGACAAACACAAAATAACAGAGTATAAACACTTAAACAGGTCAGTGTCTTACGCATTGAAGACTTTCTTCTCCAGGCGAGAGCGCGAGGTATTTGCATTCTGCTTTAAGTCAGTCAGGTTTGGATACTTTTTCTTTTTGCCCTTCTTCTTTTGCTTCCCGGCACTCCTGGATGAGCCCAGATCTTCCCCTGTGGCTTGCTCAATCTCTCTCATCAGATCCGGGTCCCTCCAGTCTGCAACAGAACACAGGAGAATAGAGTCACACGGGCCTAGAACCAAGGGCATAGCAAGAAATCACTGCCCCCCCCCCTGCAGAACTTTGGAAGGGGCCCCCTAAACACCCCCCCCCCCCCACACACACACACACACACTTGCCGCACAGGTAAACTGCGAACCAATGTTATCCAGTTGGTTAGTGCACACTTGAATGTGTTTTCCCCATGCAGATAAAAACAAACAGCAGTGAAGCACTGCACGCATTTTCTCTATCAATTACATTCATTTCTGTGATAAAACGTGCATGTTTTCACACATACAGACACACATGGTGTGCAGAAAACACATACAGAAAACAGACAGACGAGTTTGTTCCCAGCCTCCGCTTATTACACTCACTCTGTCCATCTCTGATGGAGCAGAACTGGCTATGCACACTTCTCGGGCATCACTAAAATACACATCACTTGCGGAGGGGGTAGAGAGGTTGGAGGCTTGGGGCTGTAAACAAGAGCCTGCTGCACACTGAAGAGGGACTGTCTAGAAATCTTTGTATGCAAAACGTTCTAGGATTCATTATCAGTGGCTGAGCAGATTCAGTCATTGGAACAATTCTGCAGAGAACAGAACGTTTTTTCTCTCGCCGCACTCTTAGTTGTCAGTCTCTCAGGACAGGGAAAAGAAACTCTTCTCCCCCCACGGGGCCCCCTGCAGCTCTAAACATGAACTCAGAGGCCACAAAAACTAAACGAAAGCAGAAGGGGTAAACGCTTATCATCATTCTATATACCGTATCTCTATATGCATTTAAAGGACACCTGAACTGAGAAGGATATGGTGGCTGCCTTATTTATTTCCTTTTAATCAATGCACATCTTAGAACGAGTACCCAAAAGATCTCATATACAAGTAAACCTAGTAAATCACTATTCACCTATGTCTTACAGTAGACTGGCTACACCTACACTCTGTATTTTAAACTATGAAATAGAGCAGAGTTGATGACCCTTTGAACTTCCCTGCAGTAAAACCTTTGAGAAGTTGTCTTTCACTGTTTCTTTAAAGTATAAGTGCTTCAGAAAACAGCAGAGAGCTCAGAGAAGCTCTTTTGCATAGATAACAACTGAAGTTTCTTAACTCTTCCTGTACTATAAACAATATGAGACTTATATCTTTCCTACTAATGATCTAGTTCTTAGCTGTACTACACATACAAATAATTATCTCATAAGTTTATTTTCACTTCAGATTCCTTTTAAGCTGTGGTTTGCTGGTCAGTTTACAAATATTCTGTGTATGACAGTCAGACTTCAAGCTGCCAGTTCTCGTGACTGAAACTAAAAACTGCAGAGCAATGTTGAAATCCCAAGCGCTTTCCCAATCTCCACAGCCCACCCGCCTGAGGTAAATTCTCCCCATCTCCATGCAGCACAGGAACCATGGAGAGCCTGGAAGGAGATATCAGGGATTAAGTCGCACCGTGTAAAATGTTTACCACCCAGCAATAATACAGCTCCACAGTTTAGCAACCAAGCGGACGAGGCGATTGTTTAAATACAAGGCGAGAAATGCCGCCATTCACGACAGATAAAATGACTGTTTGAGTCAAATGAAGGAGCAATTTAAAAGCTTTTGAGAAAAATCAATAAGATGCCAGGCAAGAGAGGCTTTTTTTTGAGTGTTGATGGGGCCCTAAACCTCTCCTTGTATTGTTACAGAGTTTAGTGGCGGGGAAGAGAAAATGACACTGCTGGCGAGGGGTGGGTGGGAATCAATATTGCAGTTAGTGACGAGATGCTATTTCACAAGTGACTGGCTAAGGAACTGCCTCTGCCGGATTGTCCTCATCCAGAGCTGTTAACAAGTCAGTAAAAGCTGCAGGAGCGGACGCGACTTGCCATCCGCAGGAGAAATCGCCACTTGCTTTGCTTTAGTAGAGAAGGAGGGGCAGGACAGATTAACGGGTCAGAGCAATCATTTCTAAAACCACAGGGGTCAGCGTGCAGCTGGAAGGGACCGAGAGCAATATGGCCTTCAATTACCTCCTTCTCTGTGGAAGACAAATATCTGTGCAGGGCCACACAATATCAGCTTACAGTGCTGTCAATTGCAGATTAAAGAAGAACTCCACAGTCATCAATAGCTAAAGTTTAACACAAGCTAAAACTATTCCTTTCAGTTCTGGAGAGAGTTGTGACTAATAATACCTGTTATATTGCTCTCTGCCTTCCATTTATAATGACATCACTTCCTGTTTTCAGTGCCAATGGAACAAAGTGGCACAGACACAAAAAGCAATCAAAACCTCACAAATGTTCTTTGTCATATTAAAGCAGAACTCCAGAGTTATACCAGAGTAGCAGGAAAAAATGCTTAAAAACAGACCCATTGTGCCATAAAATCCAGGTTTTGGTAGTTAGCCACATTTTTTTCTTTGCCCTGACAAATACTGCTAAAAGATTGTGTCCTTTGTGAGTGGGTGGAGCCTCAAAAGCAGCTCGGGTTTAATGGCCGACCAGCTCTAGGAAGAGTCCTGCTGGTTTTGAACGTCTTCCACTTATGGATGATGGAGGCCACTGTGCTCGTTGGGACCTTCAAGGCAGCACTAATGTTTCTGTAACCTTCCCCGGATTTGTGCCTTGAGACAATCCTGTCTCGGAGGTCTACAGACAATTCCTCTGACTTCATGTTTGTGCTCTGACAAACTATCAACTGTGGGATGTAGTAAAGACAGGTGTGTCCCTTTCCGAATCAGTTCCAAAGAACTAAATTTACTACAGGTGGATGCCAGTTAAAGGGCCACTATGGCGACAAATTGTAAAATTTAAAATATGTGCAAACATAAACCAATAAGAAGTATGTTTTTCCAGAGTAAAATGAGCCATAAATTACTTTTCTTCTATGTTGCTATCACTTACAGTAGGTAAGACAGGTTTTGGACTAGTCCATCTCTTCATAGGGTATTCTCAGCAAGGCTTTTATTTTTTATAAAGATATTCCCTAAAAAGGATTTAAACAATGATGCTGGCCAGCCTCCCTGCTTGCTGCACAGTTTTTTGCCAGTTGGACAGAGCAACTGCCATTCACTAAGTGCTTTTGAAAATAAGTAAATCCCTGAGAATCCCCCCATGAAGAGATGGACTAGTCCAAAACCTGTCACTTCTGTCAGATTTCTACTAGCTACTGTAAGTGACAGCAACATGGGAGAAAAGTTATTTATGGCTCATTTTACTCTGGAAAAACATACTTCTTATTTGTTTAGTACAAATTATGTTTATGTTATGTACATATTTTATGTTTGTACATATATACATTTATGCTTGTACATATTTATGTTTGTACATATTTGTACTTATTGTATTTATGTTTTTACATATTTAAAAAAAATTTTTTTTTTGCCAAAGCGCCCCTTTAAGATACAGAAACATCTCAACGATGATCAGAGGAAACAGGATGCGACTAAACTCAATTTGGAGCTTCATGGCACAGGCTGTAAATGTACATGTGCTTTCTCAATTTTTTTTATTTTTAATACATTTTCCAAAACCTCAAGTAAACTTTTTTTCACGTTTTCATTATAGAGTGTTGTGTGTAGAACTCTGAGGAAGAAAATTTATGAAATCCATTTTGGAATAAGGCTACAACATAACAAAATATGGAAAAAGTGATGCGCTGTGAGTACATTCCGGATGCTCTGTACCTCTCACCTCAGGTTACCTTTCCATCATCCATATAGCACAGATTTTAACAACAATAACTGGACTAGCGACAGGCGGTAACAGCACACCACTTTCCTAAAGGAACTCCCTAGCACATTCACAGTTTATATATTACACCCCATGAAGTGCCAAAGCAGGCCGTTTCCCTGTTCCAGCTTTGAGTAGAACAGAAAGGGACATGACTGGCACTGACACATTCTGCATCAGTCATAAAGAAAGGATAGACGGATGTGACAGAGGAACCCTTCAAGGGTAATCATCCCAAGAGGAGGGCCAGCGCAGCCGACTGTGTGTCAGCAGCACTTAATGACCTGAAGTCTCATTATGTCTATACTTCACGGCAAATGAAAATGCACAGGCCAAAGTTTAATGGCTGTGGAGCGTCATTAGGTCGCTTCCACTTATGCAGTCATTTACCATCACTAGAGACTGAAGCTGAATGGCTTCTGTGTCCTGGGAATCCCTGACCCAAGACCATCCACCTGCCAAGCTCCACGCAGGTAAATGAGTCTGAATATGCTTCTTTTAAAGGGAAAGTTGCAATGGTACTAACATCTGTAGTTCAGTACTGAAAAAAAGCCTTTTTCCATTTGTAGTCAGTTCTGAATTTCCAAAATGAGGGCTCAAGTCTGAACCTTTCTGGAAGAAATGGCAATGTTATCCTATTTGAAGCACACACCATCCAGGAATGCCCATCTTGCTGCAAGAGTCAGAACAGATGTCTCAGGCATAGTGTATCAGCAAAAATTGTGTTTAATTTTGGTAGTTCAGCCCCCGAGCACTCTCAAGAATGATGATATGGCCCTTAGCCTAAAAAGTTTGGATGCCCCTGCCCTATGGCTTTCCAGTGTGCCCACTGCTACGTAGGACTTCACCATGGCCATGAAGGGAGAGGTTGTGTGCTGTTCCTCAATATCATCTGCAGCAATCCAGAGGGTGAGTAGAGCATTGTGTGAAAGAGGGAGTGGCCTGTCACATGGGAGGGAGGGGGGCTAGTGGGGCAGCTAAACCAGCCACAATGGATAGAAAGAAGATCCATGACTGAATAATCAATTTTAACTCAGTATTTTTCCTGTTTTTCCAGCGGTTTTATGATTTTTACATATAAACACCCTGCTAGCCTGCCAAACAAGGGAAGTCTGAAGGATGAGTAGGGATACTTATTATCCAATGGCCATGGGGAACCACAGGCTAAAATTCACCAACCATTGGGTTTCTCGGTTTCTTGGCTTCCAAGTGGATGGGCAAGACCTTTCCAAGTTGAAGGATTAAGACTACACTTAAGGGTATCGTGTCCATCAAGAGAAGATGGATATAATTAGAAATCATTGTCAATACATGCAAAAAGGTTAGAGGGAACCTAAAGCAAAATAAAAGTGGCCAGTTTAACTTACCTGTGGCTTCTTCCAGCCCCCTGCAGTCCTTCTGTGCTCTCAACGGGACAGCGGCCTTCTGACAGCTGCATGTGCAGTCCTGGGCCGTATGACTCTTGATCGTGCTCCTGTGAGCAGGAGCCTTCTGTGCTTGTGCAGTTTGTAAAAATTAAAAGTGTGCATGTGCAAAAAGCTCATGGTCACAGAAGCACAATCAGGAGGCACGCAGCCGAGCATGCACAGGACTGGCTCAGTTGGCCAGCTTTCAGAAGGCCACTGCTGAACGAAGCAGCAGGGAATGATGGCGAGGGACCAGGAGGTCTTCACGGCCCGGCACTGGAAGAAGCCCCAGGTAATTTAAACTGGCATCTTTTATTCACTTTAGGTACCCTTTAAAAATTAACTTTGACCTTAGACTATATAGGTAGATACAGATAAATTTAGGTTTTTAGACCCTGGTTAATGGATTCCACCTACCTTGCTCCCTGGCTCCCTTCTCAAACCTTTCCCGGGCTTCTCTTTCCTGATCTTCAGGATTCACCGGCACTCCAAGCTCATCTCGGGGAATGATCTTCCCATGGAAAGGACACTTGAAGATTAAAAAACAATGGAGTCACACAGGAGAAAAGGAAATTTAGATACAGAGAGGAAGATTGACAAAGATAAGATGCAAAGAGCCAACGGAGCAGAAGACTACAGCGACCAGATGGAATAGTTCTTTCATCTTCCAAAGAGCGTGATTGGCTACTCCTTGCAACTGCTCAAGTTTTACAGCAGCTTTCACTGTAGATATATCTGTAAACCAATCTTGCTGTTTTGACTGACACTTCCTGAATATCAAGTTTCATTGGTTCGGTTTATCATTTACATATAGAACTTCAGTGTTCTCTCCAGGCTCTTTTTGCCGGGTGCTCCACCCAGCTAGTTTTGGTGAGCACCTGGTTATCATCGGCTCACCACCTCATCTGTTGTAACCAGAGTTGTACAGGAAAGCGCTGGCATTCCATTCTCTCATCTCGCCCCACCGGGCTACTTTTTCATGCCACCTGGCTACTTTTTCATGCCACCCGGCTGGAAAAAAATTCTGGGGAGATCACTGAACTTATAAATTGAACGTTATTACCCAGATCTTACGATGCCTTTTTTGGGACATCTCTAACAAACACGGATAAAACTACTACAAATGTACACCAATGTAAACTGGTGACCTTATTGCACTATACTGTGCAAGTCAGTAGCAGCATATCATGGAGATTCATTATTAGTAAAAATAAGTGTCCATTTACAGTTTTGGCACACTGCATGCCCTCAATGAGAACACAAATGGCTTGAGTGTTTTTTGGCCTAAAGTGGGCCTTGACGTAACCTTGATGTGTGGTCATATGATGTAATTGTACACAGTGCACTGAGTGCATAGCTTGGACTGCCAGGTCATTTTGGTAAATCTGCAAATGCACAGGGCAGGTAAATGGTCATGTGGGGAGGGAAGGCAGGCGGGCAGCATGTCACATGAAAGCAAGTGGTTGGGGTTTACCAGAAGAAGAGATTCAGGCACTGTTGGGGTGGTGGAATTGTGAAGACGAGGGGGTGGAGTTAGGGAGAAAACACTTATTGCAGATAAGTTTGTACTTTATAATTTAATCGCGTCCTTCCCCAAAACACCAGTGCTGAATCTTAGAACTTAACAATTGACAGAGAATATGAATTGAAGAAAAGGGGTGATCAATGGGGTGCAAATTATTTTGAGTTGATGCTCATTATGCAAATTTTGTATGCAACTTTTGCAGCTTGAAAATGAACCAATCAAATACTGCTGAGGTAAAATACGCTTGGTCCATTTTCAAGCTGCATAAATTTGCATACAAAATTTGCATAATCCTGCATCAACTAGAAATTACTTGCATCTCATTAACCGTCTTTACTAAATAAACAATGGATTAGTATTTTTTTGTTTTTTGTTTTTTTTAAAGATTGGCACATTCATCAGCAGAATTTCCATAATACATATAAAAAAACTATGGGTCATATTGCAGATTGAATTAAAGGTCACCTAAACTGAGAAGTATATGAATTTTTCCTTTTAAAATAATACCAGTTGCCTGACTCTCCAGCTGATTCTGTGTCTCTAATACTTTCAGCCACAGCCCCTGAACAAGCATGCAGATCAGGTGCTCTGATTGAAGTCAGACTGGATTAGCTGCATGCTTGTTTCAGGTGTGTGATTCAGCCACTACTGCAGCCAAAGAGATCAGCAGGACTGCCAAGCAACTGGTAATTTTTAAAAGGAAACATCCATATCACTCTCAGTTAAGGTTCCCTTTAAAACTGTAAATTTCAAATCAATGCTGAATATAATAAATGAACCGAAAAGGCATATAAAATACAGATTTCCTTAATGGTGAATATGTAGGTGGCAAAACATCAAAGGGCACAGTCGACACATTTTTACTTTCCTTCTCTGCACTTGTTCCACACCCCTATATACACTAGTGACACGGGGGCGGAGTACATAAAAAATATATACACTTTTACACATTTTTAATATAAAAGTCTTTTTAACCCCGCCCCCTCAACAGATAATCATATTTTCCTGAATGAAGACACCAGGCCAGCCCTTTATAGTGGGATTGTCCCTATAAAAATCAAATTTCAACAGCAACTAGTCTGAGTGTATTAAGTGATAAAGATGCTAATCCTGCATTCAAAACTTTTTCAGCTGTTATGGTTTGGAGTTATCACATATTTTAGGGGCGCTGGCCATTTAATTGCCATTGCCAAACAGTTGCATGCTGGGGGGTCTTTTTATCTATAATATATTCCTCCTCTTCCATTTATTTCCCTCTACTAATGACATAAGACAGTGCACTTCCTAGTATAGACCTCAGTGGGAGTGTCTGAAGACTCTTGGAGGAGGGCAGGTAACAAAAACACAATTAGCAAGAGGAGAAAAAAGAGTGAGGGAAGAAATTATGTCAGAATTAGCTTCATTCAAAGGTAACCAAGATGGAAACTGTCTAGAATAGGATTCTCTGCTTTTCCTTTATAAAATTCACAGGAATCATAACGTGGACAGTGAAATACATCTGTTATGTAAGTGGAACTAGTATTTATCTACTTATATATGTGTTTTTTATTTCTAGGTTAGAATGGGTGTCACTTGTTCTTTAATGACACAGTTGGGACTGGCAGGGAACTAGGATTCTCTAAGCGGGAATACCCACCTTGATTCTGTCTTGCCTCTCACACAGGGACCCATTAGGCAAGGGAACCCGACACTTGTGTTTTACGGGTTCAAACTTGCCAGGGAATGAGATGTATCTGGTCTTCAGCATGGCTTCCAGCTCTTTATTTTCCACTTCCTCATCCAACTCATTTGGCGCCCAAAATCGATGCTGGGAACTAAACCTGGATATAAACAAAATACATACAAAATAGAATGCCTTTGCAGGAAAAAAAAATGGTATAATATGTACCATCACTGTGCAAGCTTCTTTGTACATTCATGTTGTTGGATATTACCTTTCAATGACTTTTGGCAGTTAGTGTCACTTTCTAATAATAGTAAAACAAAAAATTCCGATGTGAGGAGTGGAGGAGGGAGAAGAAGGTAATGAGTAGGACAAAACGTTGTCAGGTGAGGTGGAACTTCTTGTGTATTTCCCTTAAGGCCCCTTTTACACTTGCAGGTGAAACCTGTGTGGCAATCTGGTTATCTTGTAATCTGCTCAGCACCACAATCTACCTGTTAGGGTACCCATTAAGTTCTCGATCTGCCAATAGATCAACCTTCCGATCTCTCTCTGGTCTAGCCAAAATTTTCATTATTCTTGTTCATTGGGGATGTAGTATAACGCTCAGTGAGGACAGTGCAGGAACCTGGAAGCTCGATTCCAATAACAAACTGAAGAAAAAAGGAGATGGTCCGCACTTGTCCAATGTCGTTTTCAAACTTTATTCAGGACGTATCCAAAAAGAGAACCAGCATCACATATAGCCAATATGTTTTGGACCGCTATGGTCCTTAATCATAGCTAACCTGATTAAGGACCATAGTGGTCCAAAACATGTCAGCTATTTGTGATACTGGTTCTCCTTTTGGATACATCCTGAATAAAGTTTGAAAACGACATCGGACAAGTGCGGACCATCTCCTTTTTTCTCCATTCTTGCTCATTGGTCACTAGTAACTGTAAGTAGGTGCAAGATGAACTGTCAGTTACTGTTCTCTTCAAACTTTCATGTCCTAATGGATTCCTGCATCTCTTCCTGTATCCTTATATATCTGCTCTGAGGCAAATCACCATGCAGCAGAATGCAGCAGATAGGTGACACCACAAATACTATCTGTTGAGCATATTTTGCAGGTGTCACCTGGCATCCAAAACACAATAATCAAGAGACTGAGGCTCCCTCATCAAATGATAGTACTGTGGGTTACCAGGGCTTTAGGCTGGTTTAATAGACTGCTGCTATATGTTATTTTTAATGATCTCCACTCTAAATAACCCATTGTTGTCAAGACGGCGTTACCTCTTCTGGCTTCTTTTACAGAGTAAAAGGCGATAGGGGGATGTAAGCAATTTTCTGCTTCAACAAATGTGTAAATCAGCGTTGTAACAGCTGCCACAACCAACGAGTGACAAGGCTGAGTGTCACGTGACGCTGCCTATAGATGCGCGTACCGCGTCTCTCACCGCCCTGACCTGAACTTTAGCTACAAACTCATCTCATGCAGAAAACAATTAAATGGCACTAGTGTGCGGTCAATACTCTTTACAGGGAGATAACCTCACTGCACACAGATGAGGCTTTCCGTAGGAACACAAAACAGTTAAGCTTCGGCTCAGCCTGTGTTCTTAAACCTGTCAGTAGAACGGACAGGATGTGTGACAGGAGCATCGTCAGCCAAAGCCATCAGTCATTGCGCTAAATCTCTTGCCGCTGCCACCTAGTGGCCACTTTTCACGTGTATCAACAACATGAACAGACAACATTTGTAAAGCGCTTTTCTCCAGTAGGACTCAAAGCACATAAGCATGGCTCAGACCAGTAATTTTGGTAAAGAGGAAGAATTCTACAAGTACGCAAATGTCAGGTTAAACAGTTGGCTATTCAATCGGGATTTGAATAACTCCAAGGATGGGGCTGTCTTTACTGGGTGTGGTAGGGAATTCCAAAGGGTAGGGGCAGCATGACAGAAAGCTCTGGCTCCAAAGGTTTTGAGGTGCATTCTAGGAGTGACCAAATTTATGGATCCTGCAGATCTGAAGTTGTGAGAGGTGTGGTGAAGTTTTCAGCAAGTCCTTCATGTAACCAGGGCCCAAACTGTGTAGGGATTTCAATTTCAACAGTCCAACAAGTTCATTCTTTCAACTAAACCCAGACTGCACCTTTGTAAAAACAAAGTTTGCAAGAAGGGTAAAGTGTACTCGAGGTGAACCTCATGTACGAGAATGGTAATACTGCGCAGGCACAGCCACAATCTTCAAGCGGGAGAAGGTGCGAGGAGGACACGGGAAGGTTCTGGGGGGTCCAGAGGGTTCCCTCAACCTAGGCAACTATATTTTCATGTTTTTTGGTCATGATTCATGTTGGGCTCAATTTAAAGAGGTCCCCCATGTCAAACAAACAACCATTTCCAAAGAAGGGAGGGAGCTTTCAACATCCTTAGTCCTTTGGGAGAAAAGCACTTTATAAATGTTTTTGTATTGTATGTATAACATACAATAGTGTTTTATCATGTCTACCAATACATTGTGGAAATAATACTCAACTGCAGTCACTTAACACCTGCATAATAATGTCCATTAGCTTGACTGGGAGAGATCTGTGGCAGCCATAAACCGCTGGCCGATTCTTAAACAATTTCAGCATGAAATCTTGCTGGAATCGGTCTTGCAACGCCGCTTCGCTGCCCCCTAATGTTCTCTGTCTACTCCCCCCCCCAGTGACTGTAGTTATGCAATTATACTTTACCTGCAGCCACCCACGCTGCCGCCATCCTCATATTTCCGCATTTGCAACCCCACGTGGTTGCCGGTGTTATAGCACGCGGGGTGGGTGACATCACGGTAGTCACGTGGGGCCAGAATGGGAAAGTATTGTGAACACAGCAGCAGACACTAGTGGGCGGCGTGACAGATAAAGTATAACTGCATGGGGCATGGGGGGGGGGGGGGGGGGGAGGGACTGGTGTTAAAACAGTGGGGGAAAGCGGCCAGGGTTTTCCGTCGCGTTTGCAATTATCACACGTCATTACCGCCACGCACCCGATCGAGCATGTCTGCCCGAGATTTCCCAACATGTCCGATCAATTCATTCGACCAAGTTTGGCCCAAAATTGGTCGCATTGTCGATCCAGCATGCTCTTGGCAGCACCAATTTTAATCCGATTCGATTATCATCAAATCGGATGATCGATTGGCCACCAAGTCGAGTAATCTAATCTTTAGAGCGGCTTCAGATTATTACAAATGCCCATTAGAGATGTTGCTTTAAATAAGCGGTTGGTTAATAAAAAGATACAGTGCTCTGTTTAGTCCCGATATTTCCATAGTGAGGATTTGCGCCTGGCACACAGTATGTCGTGCACGGTTGCACGCCTGCCCTCTGTAGCTGAACAATCCAGGAACGGCCGGGAAGGTGTCCGAGACGCAGTGCTTTTATTTTACTGCCGGTTATTCTACTCACAGGTGAAATCAAAAGCATATTTCACAGGCTGTCGTGCACATGCTGTACTGCTGCGCTTTTATGCCCCGCCATAAAACAGAGGGCACACCTCTGAACCACACGCCGATTATTATTACCAATATGCCAAGCTACCAAAACGTGATTTATACACGCACAGGCAATAGCCGGATCAGGCCCGAAGAAGATCCGGGAAGCGATAGCAACATGAAACCTGTCTTCTGATTTCTAATCGTCAAAAACGGAAATCAGGAAAATGCAGCTTTCTTGTTAACCACTTTAGGTCATTTTTAAACTTTCCTGAACCTGTGAAATAATGTCCTGATGTCATGTGTGGACAGCAAGCATACCCATACCTGCCAGGCAATCCATCACTAATATTCATCATTACAACACCATAAAATGGTAGAATGCGGATTGTGGTGTATGCTTAAGATTAAACTGCAAATCTTCAACCCTTTTGACACATACGTGGAGGACAGCTTAAAAAATGCACTTCATTCAAAACCCAGCAAGCAGGGGCGTAACAATAGAACCTGCAAGGGATGCAGCTGCAGGGGGGCCCAGAAGCTGCGGGGGCCCCATGAGGGGAGATGTTTATTTTCCCTGTAATGAGAGACTGACAACTAAGGGCATGGAGAGAGAAAAAAACTTTCTGCTCTCTGCACATTTGTTCTAATGACTGCATCTGCTCAGCCACTAATAAGGAATCATACAAAGTTTTGTAGACAGTCCTTATTCAGTGTGCATCAGGCTCTTGTGTACAACGTCCTGCCCCCTGCCTCTCCACCCCTCCCCAAGTGCTGTGTACTATAGTGATACTGGAGGAGTCTGCAGAGCTAATATCTGCATGGGGAAAGCACATTCAAATGTGCATTAGCAATTGTATAACATTGGTTCTCAGTTTACCTGTGCTGAAAGCAGGGTCCGGGGGTGTTAGGGGGCCCCATCCAAAGTTTAGCAGGGGGGCCCAGTGATTTCTAGTTACGTCCCTGCCAGCAAGTAATTCATTTAAACATATATGCATTATTCGGTGTACTCAAACACAACATACTCCTCAGTGTTAGGAAACCTCCCTATCTCTCACCCTATCATACAAAGCTTTACATTAAGTTGTCACCTCCTTACATTTCCTTACTAATCTCTAGATCATCAGGAACCTTCACTTCTTCCAGGAGAAACTCTTGTCCTCTAGCTTAGTCACCTCCTCTTACTCCCGCCTCCAGGACTTCTCACGAGCATCACCTCTCCTTTGGAATGCTCTCCCTCAGCCTTTCATGCTCCGAGCCTGGAAACCTTCAAACGCACTCTCAAAACACACCTGTTCAGATAAGCCTATAATTTGCTATAGGCAGCATTGGAGGTTCACTGCCTCATTCGCTAACTCCTTTTTCTCCTTTCCTAATGTCTCCAACCTACAACCCTCTAGACTGTAAGCTCTCAAGGGCAGGCACCTCCTCCTAGTGTTACTTATTTTGCTGTAAGTTTTCATAAGAACATGCACCAATATTGGTGGTGTCTCAAACCACACATCAACTACAGTATGTCTGTATTTGTATTGCTGGATGTCCTGACTGTACAGAGTTTTGAATGTCTCTATCTATGCTCCCTACTATTTGTTTTGTACTATGTAGAGTGCTACGGAACATGTTGGCGCTAAATAAATAATAATAATAATAATAATACTTCCCTGAGATTCAGCAAGATTCCCACTAGGCCATCCACTACTCACTTCATCAAAACTTCTTGGCCAATGTACGACCTCAGCTTAGCAAAACCGGGAAAACCAAATTAGCTTCCAAAATGAAGACTAATTGAGCTGGGAATGTTTACGTTTTCCAGGCCGCAAAGCCCATCTTACCGAGAAGAAAAACAATTTACTCACTTGAGTATTTTTCCAGCTGTGGGCTGCTCCTTCCCCCAGTAGTGCAGATCAATGCCGAATGGTACGACAGGTGCTCTTGTAATCTCTTCGCTTCTCCTTCGGTCTGTGTTGCTGTGCTCTCCGGAACTGAAGCAGACGGAGACAGAAAACATTAGGCTAAGTTCACCAAGCATGTGGCAACCACAACCCCTGAACCCACTACAGGCCCGCTGGAGCTTCATAAGTGACTTCTATAGCTGCAGATAAACGAATCAAGACCCTGTTTCATCTCTATCCACTCAATGGAGGAATGAGACAAATATTTATGTGTCATTTATAGCCTTGTGTGTTTGAACATATTTAAAGTGGACCTGAAGGACAGAAGGAAAACCGAGAGAAATTCACCCTGTATGTATTTAGAGAGTTTAGCCTGTCTAATTCCCCCTCATCTGTGACTAAGCACAACAGCAGTGTCAGCTGGCTGCTTCCATGAAAGCAGGAAGTACACACACTGCAGATTTCCGCTGTAACAAAGCAATATTTTTCTTTAAAGGCTATTATGCTGTTGCATATCTTTTAGAGCAGACAGGAAGTTCTGAGTTCAGGTCTGCTTTAAATAGCTCAGCTCAGAAATTATTTGAGGTCCTGACTCGTCTAAAAAGCACTTTAAAACCTCGCTTCTTATTATTTACATACATTTATTCCCAGATACCATCCTAAACGCAATCTCCGCTCTAACAATGTTCTCCTGTCTTCCTCTCTGCTGGTCTCTTCTCATTCCCACTTACAAGACTTCTCTGGATCCTCTCCCCTCCTCTGGAACTTCCTCCCTCAACACATCTGTCACTCCCCAGCAATTGCCCTTTTTAGGCACAACCTAAAAACTCACCTCAGGCAAGCATACCATTTCACTTAGGACACTTTGACCTGAACTCTTGCACAGGACACAAGGAAAACAGAGAAATGCACTCCGTGTGTTTTTAGAGAGAAGAGCCTGTCTAATCTCCCCCCATCTGTAAGTAATCACAAGTATAATGTGATCTCTCAGCTGTCAGCATAGAAATTCGGTAGTTTCAGCAGACACAGCTAATGTGTAAACACCGGATTTTAACCCTTTGACGCTTTCCATGGAAGCAGGAAGTAGGCACACTGCAGCTTCATTGCAGGATTTGTATCAGCTGTAACGAAGAAATGTTTTTCTTTAAAGGTTATTATACTGTTGCTTATCTTCAAGAGCAGAGAGGAAATTCTGAGTTCAGGTCCGCTTTAACACTGTGTAATGTGTGTGCATATCTTGCAGTTGGAACATGTAACTGCCATCCAGCAAGTGCTTTGGAAAATAAAGGAATTCATGAGAATCCCCGGTGAGGAGATGGATGAGTCCCAAATCTGTCACATTTCTACTGCCTACTGTAGGTGACAGAAACATAGGGAAAAAAATGTACAGTGCATTTTACTCCAAGAAAGTGATCTGCAAACAAGGCTCTCCAGCTGTTAAGGAACTACAAGTCCCACAATGCATTTGCCTTTATGAATTGTGGCTGTGGCTGTCATACTCCTCCAATGCATTGTGTGACTTGTAGTTCCTTAAAGGGGAACTGAAGTAAGAGGTAAACGGAGGCTGCCGTATTTATTTCCTTTTAATCAATACCAGTTGCCTGGCAGCCCTGCTGGGCTATTTCTCTGCAGTAGTATCTAAATAACACCAGAAACAAGCATGCAGCTAGTCTTGTCAGATCAGACTTTAAAGTCTGAAACACCTGATCTGCTGCATGCTTGTTCAGGGGCTATGGCTAATAGTATTAGAGGCAGAGGATCAGCAGGGCTGCCAGGCAACTGGTATTGCTTAAAAGGAAATAAACATGGCAGCCTCCATATACCTCTCTCTTCAGTTCCCCTTTAACAGCTGGAGAGCCAGGTTTGCAGATCACTGCTCTAGGACAAATGAATAACTAATTCACGTGCATTTTACACATTTTCGCGATAGTGGTCCTTTAAGAAGCTCAATAATTTGATGGTCTCCTTTGAGAATCTCTCAGGGAATGGATCAGAAAGGGTGGGTACATTTTGCAACAGATTTCCTATTTTAATCAATAAAAAGAATGCAGGTTGGGTGTTGCGGTACCTGGAGGGTGATGGTGTGTGTGGAGTCAGTTTATCCCTCATAAGCTTAAGCGTTGCAGCAGCACAGGTAGGATCCAGCTCATCATCATTTCTCTTGCGCTTTACTGTTGCCCACGTCTGAGATGGCTTCTTCACCTCTACTTTTTTGACTGGTGTTTTTTTCACTGGAGGAGATGATGATGTTGATGCCTCAAGTCCTGTGACAGATTCACAATACAGCGATCAGCAACATGACAGAAATGGCAGCTAGTTTGTGACGGCATTAGTGCTCCTCACTACCAGGAAATTGGGGACCTTATGTACAGCTAAAAAATGTAAGGCCAAAGAATGTTGAATAAAATGCACAGATTGTGTAGGTAAGCTCTCATACTACATGGAGGTGGTAACATTGGTAAATCATTGGCCAGTCAAAATTGATGTGTGTACAAGTCTTTAAAGAGAATCTGTACTCTAAAATTCTTACAATAAAAAGCATATTATTCTATTCATTATGTTCTCCTGGGCCCCTCTGTGCTGTTCCTGCCACTCCCTGCTGCAATCCTGGCTTGTAATTGCCAGTTTTATCCAGTGTTTACAAACAAAAGACATAGCAAGTGATAGGCTGAGAGTAGCTCAGTGTGTGAGTCATACAGAGTGTGCAGGGGGCCTGGAGAGGGTGTGTATAGCGTCTAGCCAATCACAAGCAGCACAGCACATTCCAGCCTGACTGCCTCAGCTCGACAGAGCCGACAGAGAAGAAAAGATTTGATCATATAACAGAGATAATACAGCCACTGTGCAAATAGGAAAGGCTGCAGTTAGACAGAGCACATTAGAACAGGTATAGGAACTTATAGGATAGAAGAAATAAGGATACAAATTTTGTTACAGAGTCTCTTTAAAGAGAACCCGAGGTGGCCTTGTATTACGTAAGTGGGGCACAGAGGCTGGTTGGTCACACTAACACCAGCCTCTGTTGCCCCATCGTGTGTCTCAAAGACTCCCCTGCTCGCCGCTATACCCCCGCAGTGCTGGCGACACGCAGCGTGTCGCCAGCACAATGTTTACTCTAGCGCTGTCTGTCAGCGCCGCTCCGCCGCCTCCCCCGCATCGCCGCTACCCGCCCTCGTCCCTTCCCTCCCGCTGATTGGAGGGAAGGGACGAGGGCGGGTAGCGGCGATGCGGAGGAGGCGTGGGAGCGGCGCTGACAGACAGCGCTAGAGTAAACATTGTGCTGGCGACGCGCTGCGTGTCGCCAGCACTGCGGGGAGTATAGCGGCGAGCAGGGGGGTCTTTGAGACACACGATGGGGCAACAGAGGCTGGTGTTAGTGTGACCAACCAGCCTCTGTGCCCCACTTACGTAATACAAGGCCACCTCGGGTTCTCTTTAAGCCTGGTGCACACTTTGAATTATGATTGACCAATCACTGACCAATTGTACCCCCTGCATGCAGCATGAGGGTTTACCAACACAATCTGTTCATAGTATTCAAAATATGTTTACCCTCATACTACAGGGAGGTGGTAAAATTGGTCAGTGATTGGCCAATCATAATTGAAAGTGTGTACCAGGATTTAGTTTTCCAAGATGTGGCTAGAATAATTTATTTTTAAGAAATATGAAGCCTCCTAAAATTGGACTTTTTATGTAACATTTCTCTTCAGCAGTATAACCCAAGCTAAAACGCTGCATTCTCACGGCAGAACGGTGTCATTAAACTCCCCCAAATACCCTTTCCAAGTCGTGGATTTTGCTGCCCGGGGAGGCAGAGCTTAGCGCTGTAGCTCTGCCACCAATATCATCAATCACCGCTGATCTCCGCCTCTCCCCGGTCCCTCTCTGTGAAAGAAGGCTGAGAGGGGCGGGGAGAGGCGGTGATCAGCGGGAATTGGCGAGAGAAGAGGCAGAGCTACAGCCCAAAGCTCTGCCTCTACAAGGAAGCGCTCCCCACATTTAGGCCAGGGGATTTGGGGGGTTTAAATACAGCGATCTGCGGGGATGCAGCGTTTTAGCTTGTGCTATGCTGCTGAAGAGAAATTTTAAATAAAAAGTGCAATTTTAGAAGGCTTCAGAGTCTCTTTAAATAAAAAAAATCTTCAGAGAATAAAACAGATTAAAGTCACTTGACATTGAGATGGAACTCTGCATCCCCCAAAGGAAAATCTATTTAGGGGATGAGCAAATTACCACTATCCTGGGGTGATAAAAGAGATTTTACTTGTGTAAAGCCTGGTACACACTTTCAATTATGATTGGCCAATCACTGACCAATTTTACCACCTCTGAGTAGTATGAAGGTCAAGAGATATTGAATACTATGGCCAGATTGTGTAATTAAACCCTTAAGGTACCCATACACTTATAGATTTGCAGCAGATTCGACCATCAGATAGATTTCTGTCATATGCCTGTCAAGTATTTATCTGATGTGTGCCACACACTAGGAACAGATTTCCAATAGATTTCAGAATGCAGTCTATTGGAAATCGATCTAAATGCATTATTGGACCATTAGATCCAAAGCAACTCTATGGTCCATTGATTTGCTGCCAGCAGCAGATCAACCCAGATTTTCCATCCGGTCAGATAGATAATATCGATCGAAATCGACCACAAATCGATCGATTGATAGGTTTGATAGAATAGAATCGATCGATGGCTGAAATTGACCAGTGCATGGACCCCTTTATACTACATGGAGGTGGCAAAATTGGTCAGTGATTGGCCAATCATAATTGAAAGTGTGTACCGGTCTTAATAGTTCGCAAATATCCACTATTTACCTTCTATGCTGGGAGAGAGGAAATGGTGCAAATTTGTTGGAAAATGTATTTATATTTTATAATACTACCTAATAAACGGACACACACAAAAAACAGCGCAAAAAGAAAATGTAAGAAAGGTAAATATGAACTACTAAATATACATTACTTTCTTTTAAAAGCATTCTAATAAAAATATAATGATATTAAACCGCTGGAACACCACTATAACATGGTCAAAGGGTTTTTTATGCCTTAAATGACCAAATAGCAGCTATTTGCTGGAAGCAATGAGGAGGACGGTGCTGAGGGAATCAATCGATAGCGGGAAATAGAGAGGCAGGCCTCGGAGCGCGGAGATAGGCCGCAGAATGCTGACATTATTGATTTTCGCCAGTTCAGCTGGTCTGGTAATTAAAATGTAAATTTGAGAAAGAGATTATGTCCTGACAGAAATGGTGGGATTAAAAAGGCAGATAAAAGGCCCAGCGTGGAAATTCACTCACCACAGATAAAAGGAGAGGGCCTGCGTACCGGGCTTAACAGCTGTGTGGCCTCACAGGGAAAAACCAAAACATGTCTGCTAAAAGGTCTTATAGAGAGATGTGGAACACTACAGAGACTCTCCTGTAATCAGGGGGACAGTAGGAAATGCGCAGTGCACACCGAACTGCTCCATCGTAACCTTAGCTGACTGCGGTCAGATCAGTAGAAAGATTAAATCTGATTGGCTGTTTAGGCTTTACTGTATTTTCCATATAAGCCCTGAAGTCCGGCTAACAATGCGTAGTCCAGATCTGACCTTAAAGTCATCCCCACTTCCAGCCAAACCCAGCTGTTGGCTAAGGAGCGCTTGGACAGGACCCATCGTAGCCACAGACATTTGCAAGTACCCCACAGTGGACCACAGTAGTCAGGTTTGCTTAGGACCCTCTACGTTTGTAACCTGACATGTCAGTGTAAAAGGAACCTAAAGTGAGAGGGATATGGAAGCTGCTGCCATATTTATTTCCTTTTTATTCACTACTGAGGAGGTTTTCACAGTTTTGCGCAGCTCTGATTACTTTGGCAATACCTTTACCACTACACATCACACCTAATGATCCATATTTTGTATTTTTGGGGACAAATTAGGCTTTTTGTGGATAATATATACTAGGGGAGAAGGGTGGCTTTGAAGGTTGGGCATTAGGTAAGGGTATCCTTTTTAGGCACTCATGAGGGTTAGGGTTAGGCACCTACAGGGTGGGGTGGGATTAGGTGCCAGGTAAGGCATAATCAAATATTGGTAATTTAAATTGCCAATATTTTACAATTAGCAGCGTCACAATATGCATTTCTGACTTGGAGCTGTGGTGTTCCCCTTTCTGCTGTCCACAACCCAATTAGAATTGGATGCCAATCTGTGAATCAGTACGAGATGATTGCTCTACCCTCACCTGCAATGTCCAAAGGACATTAGCTTCTGGACTGAGCACAATGAAGCTAATGTTTTTCTCAACGTCAGGATCCCATTCACAAATCTAAACCAGATTTGTTTGACCTGAGAAGAATGAGAAGGGAAGTACATTTGTTCCAGATGGAAGAGGGCTTGTTCCGTGGCTGCACTGTGCTGCAGATACAGCGATAGAACAGCGCTGTACAGTTATCACAGCTCTCCAAGCCGAGAGAGAGAGACATAAGAGCGGTCCAGGTACAACGCTGCGTCCTTCAGTTCAGCAGCACGGCGGAGGCTGTAGCGGCGCCCAGATAAAGAAACAGCCTGTTCTCAGCTCTGTCACTCCTGGTTTATCAGGCCTGCCGGCAGACAGATTGGGGGGAGGCCAGGCACTGCTGATGTTATCGGGATCTGGACATCATTGTCAAACATAGGCCATACATTTCCTGCGCGCGCCTGACAGAACCTACTCTGCTGAATGGAGACGGGCAGAAATGTGGCTCTTCATATTCAGACGTGTCTATAGACCGGAAAGGACTGAGACGATGATAATCCAGAGGAGTGAGGTCAGATGGACTGTTATGAAATGTCTGTGGGTCAAGCCTGGATTTACATCACAGGAGCCTATAGGCAGAGATGTTCTGGCAACCTAGTCTTCACCCTCCGCGAACTTACAAACCACCACTGAACCGCACCGCAAATGTGCTGCCTGGCCCTGATGCCACTTCTTCTTTACTTTCCCTGCCCGGTGTAGGTAGCAACAAATGTCCCTTAATACCGAGTGTGTCTCTGGCTACCTAATACTAGCTAGATGTGCCCTCAACTGAAGGGAGATCTCGTCAGTGGAATGCCGAGAGGTGGGCGGGTAACCTCTCATTTGTGCTCCACTTGGAATTTTACATAAGGAGGGAGGGAGGCACTTGAGGAGTGGAGTGAGCTGCCTTTCCATCATCAGGCGCCGGTAGGCATGTGCCTACAGTGCCATATGGCAAAGTCCGGCCCTGCTGTGGGTAGTAGATGACCCCCATCTCCTCGGTAAGTTTGCTTAAAGGGATACTTAAGTCAAAATTAAAAAATGATTTTTACTCACCTGGGGCATCCCTCAGCCTCCTGAAGCTGTGTGGTGCCCTCGCAGCCTCGCTCCGATCCTCCTGTCCCCGCCGGCGGCTACTTCCGGGATCGGCGACAGCCGCTGACAGGTTGGGAACGCGAGTGATTCTCCGCGTTCCCAGCCGCTATATCACCCTCTATGCTGCTATAGCGTATAACATATACGCTATAGCAGCATAGAGGGTGATATAGCGGCTGGGAAAGCGGAGAATTACTCGCATTCCCAGCCTGTCAGCGGCTGTCGCCGAACCCGGAAGTAGCCGCCGGCGGGGACAGGAGGATCGGAGCGAGGCTGCGAGGGCACCATACAGCTTCAGGAGGCTGAGGGATGCCCCAGGTGAGTAAAAATCATTTTTTAATTTTGACTTAAGTATCCCTTTAAATGCAGTTCCGTTTTTGGCTCTTTGGAGGGGTGGTGCTGCCTGGCTTTATCTTTGTCCAGAAACAAGTCGACTTGTCGCCTGTGTTTAAAAGCATCTATTTCTTGCAATTTTTCAAGTTCCAATGGGCCTTTACTGCTTCTGAATGCATATTTATATCACCATTGAAGAAAACTTTTTGTGTCTTTTTGTATTTTTTTTTTTTGCAGTTATTAAAGCTATGATCATCCTTATAATTGGTTTGCAGAAGGTTTTTCCTTCAATTCCATAGCTTTGTAATTTAATAAAAATAGATGACCTCTGCCAGAACTCCATGACCAACCAATCAATGCTGGTACTGATTTTACAAAGAGATCGTTTATATTAAGGGGCACAGTAACAAGAACATATAGTAGAATGCAGTGCATTATACAGGATACCCACTTTTAAGGTAATTTTCCCCAGGAACCCAAAATTGGTCCGACTCCTTAGTCTAAGGTTTACAAAGGCTGTGGATTTGGTTCAAAAATCATCTGACTGACGTTTATTGAAACCACCGACTCAGAGTCCAGGTACCCAAAATTGCTCCAGCTCCAACTCCACAGATCTGATTTTCCTGGTTTAAGCATCAGAGTCACTTCCTTTATCTACAGTGGAGGAAATAATTATTTGACCCCTCACTGATTTTGTAAGTTTGTCCAATGACAAAGAAATGAAAAGTCTCAGAACAGTATCATTTCAATGGTAGGTTTATTTTAACAGTGGCAGATAGCACATCAAAAGGAAAATCGAAAAAATAACCTTAAATAAAAGATAGCAACTGATTTGCATTTCATTGAGTGAAATAAGTTTTTGAACCCCTACCAACCATTAAGAGTTCTGGCTCCCACAGAGTGGTTAGACACTTCTACTCAATTAGTCACCCTCATTAAGGACACCTGTCTTAACTAGTCACCTGTATAAAAGACACCTGTCCACAGAATCAATCAATCAAGCAGACTCCAAACTCTCCAACATGGGAAAGACCAAAGAGCTGTCCAAGGATGTCAGAGACAAAATTGTAGACCTGCACAAGGCTGGAATGGGCTACAAAACCATTAGCAAGAAGCTGGGAGAGAAGGTGACAACTGTTGGTGCGATTGTTCGAAAATGGAAGGAGCACAAAATGACCATCAATTGACCTCGCTCTGGGGCTCCACGCAAGATCTCACCTCGTGGGGTGTCAATGGTTCTGAGAAAGATGAAAAAGCATCCTAGAACTACATGGGAGGAGTTAGTGAATGACCTCAAATTAGCAGGGACCACAGTCACCAAGAAAACCATTGGAAACACATTACACTGCAATGGATTAAAATCCTGCAGGGCTTGCAAGGTCCCCTGCTCAAGAAGGCACATGTGCAGGCCCGTCTGAAGTTTGCCAATGAACACCTGAATGATTCTGTGAGTGACTGGGAGAAGGTGCTGTGGTCTGATGAGACCAAAATAGAGCTCTTTGGCATTAACTCAACTCGCTGTGTTTGGAGGAAGAAAAATGCTGCCTATGACCCCCAAAACACCGTCCCCACCGTCAAGCATGGGGGTGGAAACATTTTGCTTTGGGGGTGTTTTTCTGCTAAGGGCACAGGACAACTTAATCGCATTAACGGGAAAATGGACGGAGCCATGTATCGTGAAATCCTGAATGACAACCTCCTTCCCTCTGCCAGGAAACTGAAAATGGGTCGTGGATGGGTGTTCCAGCACGACAATGACCCAAAACATACAGCAAAGGCAACAAAGGAGTGGCTCAAGAAGAAGCACATTAAGGTCATGGAGTGGCCTAGTCAGTCTCCGGACCTTAATCCAATAGAAAACCTATGGAGGGAGCTCAAGCTCAGAGTTGCACAGAGACAGCCTCGAAACCTTAGGGATTTAGAGATGATCTGCAAAGAGGAGTGGACCAACATTCCTCCTAAAATGTGTGCAAACTTGGTCATCAATTACAAGAAACGTTTGACCTCTGTGCTTGCAAACAAGGGTTTTTCCACTAAGTATTAAGTCTTTTATTGTTAGAGGGTTCAAAAACTTATTTCACTCAATGAAATGCAAATCAGTTGCTATCTTTTATTTAAGGTTATTTTTTCGATTTTCCTTTTGATGTGCTATCTGCCACTGTTAAAATAAACCTACCATTGAAATGATACTGTTCTGAGACTTTTCATTTCTTTGTCATTGGACAAACTTACAAAATCAGTGAGGGGTCAAATAATTATTTCCTCCACTGTATATATTGTTGCATATTGGTATGTAGCCCCACCCTCCTAGCGATTCTTAGGCTGCTTTGCTATGCGGAATTCCCTCCCTAGAGCATTCCGGGAGACCAGGTATATTTTGTGCTGGCTTCAGAACTCTCTGTAACTAAACATGCCGCAGAGATCACCTGCCTGTTGTAAAGATGTGACCACCTGTGATACATTTCAGAATGTAAATTAGGGCGAGGAACAATTTAATTCAATGCGTTATATTCATTAAAGGACCACTATTGGGAAAATCGTAAAATGTAAAATACGTGTAAAAATACACAAATAAGAAGTACGTTTCTTCCAGAGTAAAATCAGCCATAAATTACTTCTCTCCTATGTTGTTGTCACTTACACTAGGTAGCAGAAATCTGACATTACTGACAGGTTTTGGACTAGCCCATCTCTTTAAGGGGAATTCTCAACAAGGCTTTTATTATTTATAAAGACATTCCCTGAAAAATATTTATACAAAGATGCTGGCCAGCCTCCCTGCAGCTGCTCTGTCCAACTGCCAAACAAATGTACGGTGAGAACATTTATTTGGCAGTTGGACAGAGCAACTGCTATTCACCAAGTAATTTTGAAAATAAACAAAACCCTGAGAATACTCCATAAGGAGATGGGCTAGTCCAAAACCTGTCGGTTCTGCCAGATTTCTGCTACCTACTGTAAGTGACAGCAACATAGAAGAAAAGTCGTTTATGGCTTATTTTACTCTGGAAGAAACGTACTTATCTGTATGTGTTTACATGTATTTTAAATTTTATGATTTTCGCGATAGTGGTCCTTTAGGCCTCTTTCCCACCAAGACATTGCGTTTTAGGGGACGTTATGGTCGCATAACGTGCCCCGAACGCAACACCTGGTGGTGTTGGAGAAGGACGCCAGAGTGAGCCACATTATGCAGCTCTTTGTGCGCACTGCGCATTACAGACTGGGGAGACCACGTGATCGGAACGATCACGTGGTCTCCGTGGCGCTGATTGGCTGGCGGGACCAAGTGATGCGGAGTGTTCTACTCCGAATCATGTGGTCCCGCCAGCCAATCAGCGGCCGCTCCAGGAAGACAACACTGCAAGTGCAGTGAATATTAAGTAGCTATGTGCCTGGCTACATTAGCGGACTCTCCCCGCCTCCTCATATACTGTATATTAAAAAAAAACCTCATATATATATAAAAAAAAAAAAAACATTACTGATCATGTGCACACAGTCTAACGCGGCTAAAGCCGCATATAACGCACAGCATGCTGCACTTTCCCAGAACGTGCAGCGTTACAATGTAACGCAACGTGGGCACTGTGAACAGCCCATTGATTTTACATTACTATGCGTTGGGCTGCGTTACAGGCTGCACCAGGGTCGGACTGGGACCCTGGGGGCCCACCAAAGAAATTTTAACCTGGGGCCCACACATCCCATGATTGCAGTAAAAAAAAGTGCGTGACCATGCACCGGAAGGTGGGCGTGGTCATGATGTATTATAGACAGGGCCAAATGTACATGATCATAGCAGCATTGGAATTCAGAGACACTGCTGCCCAGCAAAACTTTGCATAGAGTCCCCTCCTAATATAAAGTAATGTCCTACTTTGCAGAGGTTGCGACCGCAGAGGTTGCGACCACATCGGGGCCCTTTGGCCAAAGGGGCCCTGAAGGGCCCTCCCTCAACTACAATATTACCTCTCTATTGGTCCTTTGCTCAAAATAATCACTTCTATAGATACTTTGAATAGTGGTAATCATTAACAAGCTGTTCCCCATCCCCTTCTTGCACCTCTGACACTGTAGTTGCCATTGGCTGGTTTTGGTGCGTCGTATCAATTGTTATGTACAGAGTGCTTGGGGGGCCCCATTGTAACATTTGCATCGAGGCCCATAGCTATTTAGCTACACCACTGTTCTCAGCATGATTGATTACAGCACTGTGAAGAGAATTTTTGTGCTGCAGGCAGCAATTGGAGCTCTGTCAGACAATGAGGGGGGGCCCACCGAGGGAAAAAATTGTACTACTGTGGCCCAGTCCGACCATGGGCTGCACTAACGTGCGCCTGTAACATCCCACTGTGAAAGCAGCCTTAGGCCCGGTTCACATTAGCGTTCCCTGTCCGGATTCGCCGTGCCGGATCCGAAGCGTATACTGTACAAACGGAACGTACGTTCCGCATAGCAATGTAAAGGCTATGCGGACGTTCACACGCGTCCGTTCCGTACAGTATGGAGCCGGACCGGAACCAGACTCCGGACGCTTTTCCAACATGCGCTATTTTTCGGTCCGGATCGTCCGGCCCACGCACACGGACCGGAGCCTGTCTGCACTATCCGGAAATATGAAAGCAATGGGAAACGGAAGCACAGAACACACTGGAGACAAACACCGGACGTTCTACCCCACTTCCTTTGCGTATTTATAGCGGCCATTTTGGATGGGGACACATGGGCCAAGCACGTCTGGAGTGGAGCAGCAGTGACAGACGTGCTGGAGCTGTTTTGGCAGAATGTCGGAGGTGGAGGTGAGGCCTACAGCGGAGGAACCTGATTCTACAGGTGCACCAGGTGCACCTTCTGCATACCCCAACAATTTTATGGTAATTTTGTTTATTTTTTACCCCACGGATCCGGATGGCAGCCTGATGCATGCCTGATGCAAACGGACCGGATCCGGATCAGAACCGTACGGTTCCGACCTGATCCGATCCAGATCCGGTCCGTTTGCATGCCAAAACGCAAGTGTGAACGGGGCCTTAATGTGATTCTGTATTGTGATCTATACATCACATACGAGTTTAATGAAAACACAGTTGCGGTTTCCTAACACTGAAAAGTTTTTTGTTGTTGTTTTGTTTTTTCGTTTTATTCAGCCACACGAAAATTGCAGTGAAAAACTACATTTTACCAAAGGAGTCAACCTCTCAACTTACAGAGTTCTTGGCCCAGATGCAATTCACTTTTTCACCTGACTTTTCTCCTAGGAGATTATTTTTCATCTTCGATTTAAAACAACTTTTTAGCATTTTACAATGGGAAAAGTACCAAAAAGTAGATGAAAAACGACTGTCAACATTATTTTGAGTATTTGTTTGCAGATAGTTTAAAAGTCATTTTATGACAAGTTTTAAAAATATCACCTAGGAGAAAACCCTGGTGAAAAAGTGAATTGCATATGGCCCCTTATCAAAATGCCTTTCCTGCATGCCTAGATGTAGACATACAAAAAGATTCTACCAGAATTCTGGAAGTGCAATTAATTTGGTTAGGACCTTTCCGGCTCACTTTAAATTGTTAGCTTATGCAAGAGGAACGATTCCCTACACACAGTTACCGTCAACCAGCATCATAATGAACACCTTACTCGCCCTGATAAAAAAAAAGCCAATGATCAAAGGTCTGCACACAAGCATGGAGGAACGGGACTTCCATCATGGTCGGCTTGCGTGAAGACCCTTCTCGATGATGAATTTATGAGTCTATTAGACGCCGGGCTGTGTAAACAACATTTTTAATCAGTGCCACGGAATACTGGCGTCTCCAAAATGCAATTACTTGTTTGTTTTAATCATGTTTTATTCCAATCTAATTACAAGCAGGAAATAATCACTTTCCTGGCCCCTCATTGTATCAAAAGGCATAAAAGCACCTCTGGTGGAGATGGCCCTGATGAATGGGCCAATTCTATCTACTCCTACAGTCATCGGTATTCTGCCGAGCCTCCGCCCAACTGTCTCATTTCCCTCGCCGTAGTGGAACACTATCCCGAATGCCTCTCAGTACTGACTATACCGTGTTGTTTTATATATAGCCATCTTCTGTTACGCTGTACATAGAACAAAATAAATATTGAGGAACATCGATAAATGACATCGATAAACATCGATAAATCGTTCAAGACACTGTACAGTCATGACATCCAGCAATACAAGTACAAGAGCTGATTAACTACCTTTGTGAAGTTGCACAAAACATGCACTGTTGGAGGTACTCTAGGACATGGTTGGGAAGCCCTGCTATAGAGGAACAGAGTGTAGAGCTACTGAGTATCTCTATTGGTCAGTGAGGCCACAGAGGAGCTGAGAGCAAAGCTACTGAGTATCCCTATTGGTCAGTGAGGCCCCATGGAACTGAGAGCAAAGCTACTGAGTATTCCTATTGGTCAGTGAGGCCCCGTGGAACTGAGCTCCTGAGTATTCCTATTGGTCAGTGAGGCCACAGAGGAGCTGAGAACTGATCTCCTGAGTATTCCTATTGGTCAGTGAGGCCACAGAGGAGCTGAGAACTGATCTCCTGAGTATTCCTATTGGTCAGTGAGGCCACAGAGGAGCTGAGAACTGATCTCCTGAGTATTCCTATTGGTCAGTGAGGCCACAGAGGAGCTGAGAACGGATCTCCTGAGTATTCCTATTGGTCAGTGAGGCCACAGAGGAGCTGAGAACGGATCTCCTGAGTATTCCTATTGGTCAGTGAGGCCACAGAGGAGCTGAGAACTGATCTCCTGAGTATTCCTATTGGTCAGTGAGGCCACAGAGGAGCTGAGAACTGATCTCCTGAGTATTCCTATTGGTCAGTGAGGCCACAGAGGAGCTGAGAACTGATCTCCTGAGTATTCCTATTGGTCAGTGAGGCCACAGAGGAGCTGAGAACTGATCTCCTGAGTATTCCTATTGGTCAGTGAGGCCACAGAGGAGCTGAGAACTGATCTCCTGAGTATTCATATAGAACAGTGAGGCAGTTCCTCTACATTGACTACAGTACTGTGTCATGCAGTATTCGCTGACGGTAACCTTTGATTATACTTGAACTTCTTAAACTCATAAAGTGGCCAATAACCATACAATTTGCCAATCATTTACAAATGATTATTCTTATAAATGATCAAAACTGATTGTTTGTGACCACTAATGAACAAAAATCTTCTAACTAATCTGATCTGATTAATTAAATCGATCTGATATTTGGATCGATCCCGTCAATCTGATTTGATTGGGAGATTTTTCTCTCTTAATGGTGCCAAATGTTTATTTCCGATTGTTTATACAAGTAATAGTTTATAATCGATCGCTCGGCAAATTATATGGTTAGTGGCCATGTTAATATTGCTCAAGTCAATATTTGAGGCACTTTAAAAGGTGGCCGTACATCTCTTAAATTGGAAGCCGATCAACCATCTGATTCGATAATTATAATCAAATGGAATGAAAATCGATGCCACCAAGAGCACGCTGATCCACGATGTGACCAATTTCAGTTGGTCACATGTATCAACTGCACATGCTGCAAGATGTCAGACCATCTTTGTCAATCGTGTGTGCAGTGGTAATAGCTAGCGATATTGGGATGTGCGACTTACACAACAAAACCCCCAACGCTGCTCCCAGTGTGTGCATTTATACATTACCTGTCCTGTGGCGCCCACGGACCTTATCCGTCATCGGGACCTCCCGCTCCTCCATAAACGATATAAACGACACTGGTGTACAGCACATGGCGCATGTGTGACGTCAAACACGCGTCACATACTATACGCCAGCAATGTGTACAGCGCTAGTGGAGGAGCGGGATTCCGAAGACCCATGGGCACTGCACAGTGGGCGACACAGGACAGGGAAAGTATAAATGCACATATGGGGGGGTTTGGGGCACACATTTATACACTGGGGGACAGCAGAGAGGAAGCGGATGTGGCCAATCCCTGAGGCAGGGGTCACACTTATCGGCTTTCGTACGCGTTTTCTGCACAGAAAAACTGACTTCAACTGAGAACTCATGTTAATCAATAAGCAAGGTCACACTTTAATGCAGATTTCGCATGCAGAAAAAAAACTGACATCTTGCGCAATTTGTCAGTTTTCTCTATAAATTTCATTAGCTGCTGTAAGGCAGGGGTCACACTTGTCTTTCAGTTTTCTGCAAAGTGTAGAAAACTGAAAGACAAGTGTGACCCCTGCCTGAGAGTTTTCAAGCCGATTCAGTTAGAGAGAGATTTGTCTCTTGGTAGAATCTGCCCATCACTGCTAGATGTATGGCTACCTGTAGTGCCCTTCAACAGTCCGAGCAAACAGTCAAGATTCTCGGTGCTTCAAAGTGGCAAAAACATGTAAATAAAAAGGGGAACCTCACTGTTCTATCAATGTGCAAGAGGGAATTTACATTCTAACCAATGCCTTTTCATGATGGAGTCTATTTAAAGTTTGAAACTGATTTATTTATTTACTTATAGGTGAAGAATACTTTCAATTTTCACACCAAATAAGCAGCTGCTGATTTCTGATATACGCTGCGACTTCTTGACACTTGGGCATTAGGAGCAAATGTAAATAAGGACTTAACTAATGAAAGGTCATTAAGAATACTGAACACCTTAATTTGGTACGACACCTTCTAATGGGTAATGACTTCACAGCTCACTAAGCTAATCACTTAATCACCAATGTTCAAACTAACTCACATTTCATGACATAAATGAGCCAGAGTCAAAAAATCCTGCATGTGATTCAATGAAATATGCTGAGGAAATAACCACAATACATCGCATAAGAAAAGAGTGCCAGTATTAAGGGGAAAATAAGTATTACTGACCATTGTCTCAAAACATAAATAACATGAACTGACGCTGCGGAGAATAGCAGAAGCAGTGGTGTTGGATCAGCAGCATTAGGAGGGAAAAAAGGCACCAAGAGAAAAAAATATAGCCATGCTGCAGTGGTCTCCCCAGAATTTTTTTTCCAACCGGCGGGCATGGAAAAGTAGCCGGGTGGGGCATGACGGGGGAATGCTGGGCTGGTGCAACTCTGCTTTTTGCACTGGAGGAGGAAGAGAAGGCAATCAGACGACAGCCGGGTGTTCACTAAAATTAGTTGGGTGGAGCACCCGGCTAAAAGAGCCTGGGGAGAACACTGCTGCTGGGGACACCTGCCTCTTGCAGACCCTGAACCATTTCCAGTCTCAAATATGGGAATGTATTAATATTGTTTAGTATTTATATAGAGCCAACATCTTCCGCAGTGCTGTACGGAGTATATAGTTCTATCACTAACTGTCCCTCAGAGGGGTTCACAATCTAATCCCTACCATAGTCACATGTCCATTGCAGTCTAAGGGCAATTTTTTTAGGGGAACGCATAGTAACCAATTCAGGACCTGCAGCATGCACTATGTTCTCACAGTGATTCACTTTGCCAGCAGTGAAGATGCTGGCATCACTGACAAATTTAAAATATAAATTAGGGTGAAGTAAGGTTTAACACAATGGGCAAACAAGGAATAAATTATTTAAAAATGAATATTGGAAAAAATAAAAATTTTTATTTATTAAATTACGTACACTGAAAGTCCCTCTTGAAAGTGAACCGTGCACCGTTTTTAGCATCCAGGGTATCTCAATAGCACATTAAAAATGTGTGTGAACAATGTGGCTCATTACAAAAAAAAATGCCCAAATTTAAAAGGATACACTTAGCTGGGGCTTCTTCCAGCTCACCGTAGGCGGCAAGATCCCGCGGCGTACTCCTGGCTCTTCTCGTTCAGCCTCCGCCGGCCCCGTTATCGGTGTCATCCGGCTCTTCCTGGTTATTGACGGAATGCATCATCACGCCCGCCTGCGTAACAGGTCTGTGCATGCGTGGAAAACCGCTGGCGTGATGAAGCATTGGGTCAATAACCAGGAAGAGCCGGCCAACACCAGGCCCGGCTATCGCCGATAACCGGGGGGCCGGCGGAGGCTGAACGAGTGGAGCCAAGAGGACGCCACAGGACCTCGCCACCTACAGTGAGCTGGAAGAAGCCCCAGGTAACCGTATTCTTTTAAATTTGGGCACTCCTCTGAGTCCCTTTAACCGTGTAAGAATGGCTGCCGGTTACATTTCCCAGTGAAATTTGTATTGTCTCCGCCCACTTTTTGGTTATCGGGATAAAAAGTATCCTATATGTTATTCCAGGTAGTGTACAATGTGTGTGCCAAATTTCATTCAAATCCATTCAGCCATTATTGCGTGATCGAGTAACAAACATCCAAACTTTTACATTTATAATATTAGTAAGATTACACTGCGATTACAAAGAATCTTCCAGCCATAAAACTGTTACTCAGCAAAGATCCATCACTCTTTCAGTCACCGTACTTCACATTAATAACTCTTAAAAACACTGAGCTTTCTTTTAGGCCGATTGCTTCGTCGGGTAACCTTCTACTTCTACCGAGCCGTCATGTTTCTACTTAAATCACACTCCTGAGCAGATGACTCGATAAGCCGCGACAACGGGCAACATAAAAGTGAATTCTCACAATTTAATAACCTGATGAACAAAGATCAAGACCTTTCCCTACTGTACCTTATCGTGTGATCAAATTAATCCACTCATCTTATCTCCCGGCTGCAAGTGAATTATCAGTACTTGCGTGTACCGGGAGCAGCGTTTAACCTTGTAAAATGGGACCGAGAGCTGAAAGGTTGACAGGTCAAACACTTAAACTCAAGCACACATGAAATATAATGAAATAGACAGAAGAGGGGAATCTAGCGAGGCTGCCAACTGAAAAATGTTTGCGTGTGGAACTGCGGCGCCGCCAGTTAGCCAGTGCGCAAAATGAATGCAGCTCTAAAGAACTCCTCTCCACACACAGCTCTGAAAATACTGTCTCACAGCTTTAGTAGACAGGGTTTAAAGGGAACTCGAGGTGAGAGGCATATGGAAGCTGCCATATTTATTTTCCTGTAAACAATGCCAGTTGCCTGGCAGCCCTGTTGATCATCAGGCATAAGTAGTGTCTGAGTCAAAACCCTGAAACAAGCATATGGCTAAGTGGTCTAAAACTCTGTCATAACATTCAATAAAAATGTGTTTTCCTACTTTTTATTACTCATACAGTTATATTTGCTTTTGTGCACACATAATATTGTCTGTTTACAAATTACAAGTTTCCAAAGTGTAGTTTTTCTTACCCTGAAAGCTGCCATTGCATTTTTTTCTTTTTCAATTATAAAACTGTTTTTTATTGTATATTAAAATCTTCTAATGAGCTATTCAGAACACTGTGTGTGCCTGAAGCAGACAGTTTCTCAGAGAGTGTTTGTTTACATTCCAGTGTTGATACATTTGTGTTTAACAAGTAAAAAAGATACTGTTATCTCCAGTTTGAATGCGGATTTGAAGCTGAATAGCAGGAGAAAGTGCTTTGTTTAACCATTTCAGTGATGTTCTGCTAGAATTTTTTTCATGGAATAGTAACTTTCAAGCTGTGAGGAATCTTTTAGAGGAAATTAGAAATGCTGACTTTCAGACCACTTTAAGAATGGCTACATTTTTGTGTCAAAAGGAATCTGCTCCTGAAAATCAGGTTTAAACAAAATAAGGTGATGTGGTGTACAGCAGCCCAACCAAAAGCATGCCAAGCCAAGCAGTATCATTTGTTCTGAAGCACTTCCGATATCACGAAGCACTTCCGATATCAAGATATTGCTGTTTATTAGCGAGTAACCCAGCCCTCCCAGTGATGCTTAGCCTAGGCTGTTTAGCTATGTGGCATTCTCCTCCCTGAGCACTTAGAGAACAGGCATCATTTTCACTGGCTTTGGCGTCCCCACCCAGAAACAAACATTCCGCAGAGCTGCACCTGACAGGACTAAAGATGTCGCCACCTGTGATAAACTTCGGACTGTAAATCAGGATGAGGAGAGATTGTACAATGGGCAAACACTAAATATATATTACTCATCATTACGTAGAGTCAGTAGCTGATACCCCTTTCCCATGAGAAATCTTTACCTTTTCTCAAACGGATGATCGGGGGGCTCTGTATGGCTGATATTGTGGTGAAACCCCTCCCACAGGAAACACTGAGGACTTTGGTCCTGGCAGTTTCCTGTCTGTGAACCTAGTTGCATTGTGGGAAATAGCTGTTTACAGCGGTTTCCAACTGCCAAAAAAGCAAGCAGCATCTACTTCCAGTTAAAATGTCACTATGTGATAAATGTCAGAATGTAAATCGGGGAAAGATTTTAAAATAGGAAAACACTGACTAAATCATTTATACATAATTACTGTAAAAATGAAGCACTCTGTTTTTATTATTTTCACTGGGAGTTCCTCTTTATGAGAGTTTCAACTTTTTGCAGGACCACATGCGGCCAGCAGGATTGGACAAAGTAGCGTCCACTCTGATGGTCCTCCTGTAGCCTGGGGCAGGGGAGCTACCCCTGTAGGCTACATGGGGGAATTAATCCACTTGTCTGCGATTATCGCGGACTCCACAGAAATGCAATCCGCCTACTGCAATGGATCCCACGGGTGACAAGTATGAACGGCTCTTATTTATTAAATAGGAGCCGTTCACTATCAGTTTAGCAATGAGCGGACAAAAAAAAAAATGTCCATTCTCCACTCAAGTGGGAACAGAGCCTCGATGAAGTTTTGGATAACAATCACTGATTTTTCTGTGCTCCCGTTACTAGCAACTAGTATCTCTGCACAGATTAAACTGTTCTCTACAGTCACTTATTTTGCTCTTCTGAAACACACAAGTTATCAAGTACTTGTGTAGAATTCCTTTCATTGATATTCTGTTCTGAGGAAGGACCGATTATCTGGGGAGCAAGCCAGGCTGAAAAAGGACCCCTCCACCAGTTCATCTAAGACAGGGGTGCCCATGGGGTCAATCACAATCTACCAGTCAATTGCAAAGGACTACTAGGTGGATCGCAGTCGCGCATGCCGAGATGGAGCACTGGACAGCATAGGAAAACACTGACGTGTAAAGTGGAGCATGCTTCACTCACCAGCTGGCGCAGCCGGGATGCCTCTTCAGCCCTGTTGCAGTCTCATCTCTACATGTCACTAGACTAGAGGGGGTCATAGAGAGGAGTCTGTCTATGCTGGGGAGGGGCGCTGCATAATACTAGGGGCACATCTGGGTATCTATGATGGAGATGGGGCTCATACTAGGGGGAAGGGGGAGGGCGGCAATCTGTCTGTCCATGCTGGGTAGGGGAGACTGCCAAATTGTATGTTGAGATTGGGGGGGGGGGGGGGGGGGGGCGTTAAAGTGGAATGAAAGCCAGCATTTCTTCTTTGCTCTAAAACATTATTTACAGCATATTATATACAACCAGCATATTTTTTTTTTTTACTTAAAGGGGAACTGAAGAGAGAGGTATATGGAGGCTGTCATGTTTATTTCCTTTTAATCAATACCGGTTACCTGGCGGCCCTGCTGGTCTATTTCTCTGCACTAGTATCTGATTAAAACCAGAAACAAGCATGCAGCTAGTCTTGTCAGATCAGACTTATAAGTCTGAACCACTGAAACACCTGATCTGCTGCATGCTTGTTCAGGGGCTATAGCTAATAGTATTAGAGGCAGAGGATCAGCAGGGCTGCCAGGCAACTGGTATTGTCTAAAAGGAAATAAACAGGACAGCCTCCATATACCTCTCTCTTCAGTTCCCCTTTAAACAGCATTCAAAGGGTTACACACAGGGCTGGAAAGTTCAGTGCAGAGAAATCTGGACACATCCGAAGTTGTAGATAATGTTATCTTGTGTGTACTTAATTGTATCAAGTGAGGAATGGGACACATTCTCTGACTGTGGAGAAGCTGCTGGACACAGACAGACTCGAAGCATTTCTGCCTTCAATAAAACATGAATAAAACCTGTTATGAATAAAATGCAAAGTCAGCTCACAAAGCTAAAACTGTACTTTTGGGTCAATGTATCATCATTGTAACGAGGAAGAACATTCTAACCACACCCAACATTGAATGCCTAATATGAAGAAAGAATGCGTCAACACACATTTTCTGTGGATTTATTTTGTAACAATATGACAACTTGTCAAACACACTACGTAACAACTCGTTCAACACTCTATATTACAAGAAATAAGTTTAAACATAAATAGAAGCATAAAAAGCAACAACAAAGAAAATCAGGAACTATTAACAATTCTTCTCAAATGTAAACAGGATTGAAGACGTGCTTCAAAACCAGATCTGTCACTGTTCTAATGAACCCGTATGTGTTCTAGCAGCGTATTCCAGACGACTTCTAGCGCAACGGACACTCTGAGGTAAGGAGAAGACTGGATGGGGGGTCACCATCTGCTGATACGTGGACTGATGAAGGCATTGGTAGGATGCAGAATGGGAAATGGTGCGGGCCCACGATGTGCAGTGTGACTGTAGAGTGGCACATATGGTTGTTGCCCATGCAGAGGAACAGGTGGTCGTTGCATAGCTCCAGCAACACCAGAAAACGCAGGGATATTTCTGAAAATGACTTGCATCAACTCTTGGTGTACTGATACGAGTCTTTCTCTTGGCACTTGGTTCAGTATTGGAATAAGGCTCATTGCCAGCTGGTGCGTTTCACTTTCTTCTACTTTGATTTGCCTCGGCTCCTCTTGCCTTCGCTCTGTTTCACTTTTTATTGGCTGTGAGATCACCTGCTGGGTCCACGCCTGCACAGTGCTGACCACGGAAGCTGTAGCAGTAGCTGCAGTGGAAAGGCTGTTGCTAGCATGACATCGAGATTCTCGCAAAAGCTCAATCAAGGCTGCCTCTTTGCATTTTGTTTCAATGTGGACAAAGGATGTTGTTGTCACCCCAGTGGCCATCACAGGAGTGCTGGGGCCAGTAGCTTCCGAGATGTTCACACATGGCTGGGTTGTTGCTTCTCCTTGAAAGGCTTGGCATGTGCTCTTCTGTGTACTAAAAACAAAACAAAACAAATGCATTACACACAAAACATTGTACTGTAGTACATTATAAGCTTAAAGCGGTCTAACACCCAGCATTTCAACTTTGCTTTATAAGATTGCTTACAGCTTAGAAACTATTATGCCAGTTTTTTTTTTAAAGCAGAAATTCACTGAATGGGTTAAACATGACATTTTAGTGTTGCATTTAGCTAGAAATCCGGTCTGTGCTGAAGTTTAGATACAAATGTATCATGTTTGGAATGTAACTAAACAAAAGCCTCTCTGAGAGAGCACAGAGGGCTTCCCAGACAAGCTTTTCAGAGGTTTATTTGCATTCCAAACATGATACATTTGTAGCTAAACCTCACCACGGATGCGGATTTCTAGCTAAATGAAAAACTAGACGACAATACTTCACTTTCCAATAGCTCTCAAAGGTTTGCTTCAAGGAGGCCGAGTCCACAAGGGAAGTAAAGTGCAGTGTCATAACACCTATACTGGAGGAACCAGACCCATGTACAAAGGACTATGCACATAGTTCTGGTCCCTGGAAGAGGTGTACATGAATGCCCTTCCCATAGAGCAGGAATAGCTAAATTATGGGAGACCCAGGTATCCGGGGCTGTGGAGTTGGTACAAAAATCATCCGACGCCGTTTATGAAACCACCAAATCCGACTCCAGGTACCCAAAACGGCTCCAACTCGTCAGTCTAATCTTTACAAAGGATTAGGGCTGCACGATTTTAGGGAAAAATTGAAATTGCGATTTTTCTCTCAAAAATTGCGATTGATTTTTTCACGATTTTCTTCAAATCAAGCTTTAGCACTAAATTCAGAACACCTCCAGTATAGTTTAGCCAGGTAGGCGCCTCCAGTATAGTTGCCCCAGTATTGGTTATTTAGGTGGGTGCCCCCAGTACAAGTTAGCTAGGTAGGTGCCTCAAGTATAGATAGCCAGTATAGTTGCCCCAGTACAGGTTAGCTAGGTAGGTGCCTCAAGTATAGATAGCCAGTATAGTTGCTCCCAGTATATGTAGCCAGTTTAGTTGCCCCAGGTGAAGGTTAGCTAGGTAAGTGCCGCCAATATTGCCCCATAGGTTAGCTAGGTAGGTGGCTGCCTCCAGTACAGGTACCCAGGCAGCATAGGAGTAGCAGAGGGGGAGAGCGAGCATAGTAACAACTTACCTTTCGGGATGAAACCGGCAGCTTCTACTTCCTTCTTCCTCTCCCAGCCGTCCATCACGTTAATATCAGAGCCCCCCCTGTGATGACTTCCGGTTTCGTCATCACAGGGGGCGTTGTTACCAACGCGACTGACGACGCCTGGGAGAGGAAGTAGGAAGAGTCTGGAAGTAGGAAGAGTCTGGAAGTAGGAAGGCGAGTTGCGCTATACGCGGTGGGATGCGGAAAGACATACGCGTCAAAAAAATCGCCGCTTTCACGATTATGTAATAGTCGTGCCCCACATCGCGATTTCGATTTTAAAACGATTAATCGTGCAGCCCTACAAAAGGATATGGATTTGGTTCAAACATTATCCGACTGACACCTCAGTTTATTGAAACCATCGACTCCGACTCCAGGTACCCAAAATTGCTCCAACTCCACAGCCCTGCAAGTATCTAGAGATTTTGTTTCACCAACGATGGAATTTTGCTTTACACGAGACACAAGGCGATTACAGTAATTCCTAATAGCATCTCTATCATTTTGAGTTCTTTCTCACCACTGCACCTCACACACATTAACAAACCCGTATGGGCAAAACTAGCCACAAGCATAACATCAGGGACCACCATATCCTGAAAAAAAATGTATCATTATTGATTTACAGTGGAACTTCCTGTAATTCCTCTAGCCTACTCTGAGTACACAGTAAAAGGAAGAGAGGACGCTTGGGTCCACGGAAAACGCCCACAGTCTTACAGCATCGTTTTTTTTACCTCAGCCGACTGTCGGCAATGAATCACATGCAGTGTGCGAAAAAGTAAAAGTAGTGCAGGTAGCGTTTTTCCTTGCATGCGGGAACCACACAGCATAGAATTTTTATACTATATTTCTCATCAGTTTAATAATTTGTCAATTTTTCTGATTGATTGTAACATCTGACCAATGTCACGCACACACACACTTCAATTTTACCCCATTTAGGTAAAAAATAAAAAGGGATTGAAAAAAAATTGCTTGGGTCTATAAATCAAGAAATTGACAACTCACCCTACATCATTAAAATTGTCATAAAGATTGATAAAAATCTGCCACTCCCGATCAACTGTTATTGAAAAAAAACACCTGGAAATTTGATCAGATTTCTCGAATTAATAATAATAAAATATATATATTTTTTTCTGTATAACTGATCGGTTTTATCGAATTGCCATGAAAATTGGACTGCTGTGGCAAATGTGTTGGCATTTTTGGCTATGGAATAAAACTCTGAAATAACATTCAATAAAAATGTATTTTCCTACACTTTATTACCCATACAGTTATATTTGCTTTTGTGCACAAGTAATCTGCTCTGAGAGCTGCCATTGTAATGTATTCATAGCTGCTGTAATTCTCCTAGTGATAATTTCTGAACCGTGTGCATGCTTTTCAGCACAGCTAGGAATGTAGCAACAGAAAGATGTAAAGAAATAAAGACAATGTTATCACCTCTTCAGGTGTGGATCACAAGCCGGGTGGTTCACCATCACTAATTTAGACTTAACCGGGGCTTCCTCCAGCCCCATAAGCAGCACTGAGTCCCTCGCCGTCCTCTTAGGGTCCTTTATTCAGACGATACGACTCTCGGGAATCCGGTCAGTCTGCTCCATTCGAGGGCTTCTGCTCATGCACGGCTGGGCCCCACGCGCACCCCTTCTCATGCTCCTTTCCCGTGGAGCGTTCTGCACTTGCGCAGTAATTGCACAGGTGCAGAACGCTCCAGAGGACGAGCGCGCGGCGGGGGGAACGCATGGCCAAGCTGTGCATGCACAGAAGCTCTCGAAAGGCGCCAACTGACCGGATTCCCGAGAGTCATACCGCCAGAACAGAGGAGCTGAAGAGGATGGCAAGGGAGTCAGCGCTGCTTGTGGGGCTGGAGGAAGCCCTGGGCAAGTATAAATTAGTGATAGTGTACCATATCAGGTTCACTTTAAGTAGCGTAAAGTCTACTGCAAACGTTATCATCCATTGCACAGAGACAGGAAACTATGGTGCTGTAGTCAGACCAATGCTCGTTGCCTTGGTATCACTCAGTGGATAAACAACCTTCCCTATCCATCCTTTAACCTTTTGGGTGTTTTATTTGTATGTTTATTCTTTTCTGGTCATACAGCTTAGGAGTTTAGTAACAGCTATGTTACTTTCATTACCCTGCTTCTTATAGAGCTGGGCTTCCAGGCACAGTGTAAATCATTTCAGTATGACCCTTCTAAATATATAGCATGGAAGACTTACTTGTGTTGCTGGTTGGCTTTTGACTTTTTCTTATTTCGCTGATTTTGCCTCTTTCTTGCACGCCGTGACATGAATGTTGTGCAGGATCCGCTCTTATCGTCACCTTTATGTGAGTTGAGGCATCCTGAATTTAAATTTTTGACTGTGGAAAAAAAAAAAAAAAAGTACAGAATATGGTGGGTAATTTATATTACAGTATTTCATTTTGTAACATGTCACAGATCCTACCACAAAAAGGTTTTCATTATTAAATTGACACTTGTTATTGACTACTATACAAGGGTTTTGGGGGGGGGGGGTTGTATTTTTTTTTCCTTTTTGGGGGGGGAGGGGGAATCAGGGGAGGAGTGGGGATTAAGCTCTTACTGCTAAACAATTTAAAAAAAAAACCCAAGGAAGCCCCCTCTCGCAGCACGCGCAACCGGACAAAAAAAAAATCCCTTCCCCTGAAGGGCTCGTCAACCTCAAAGAGCAAGCTTCATTATTTCTCCTTGTACCAGTCCGATTGCTGAGGTTTACATGCCATGTTCCAGCACAAAGGGAAGAATAACAAGGGGAATGTGTGGTGGGCAATATCCCACAATGCTTTGTAGTGTGTGTGTGTGTGCGTGCGTGCGTGCGTGCGTGCGTGTGTATATGTGTGTGTGTATGTGTGTGTGCGTGCGTGTGCATATGTGCAGGGGCGTAGCAATAGGGGTTGCAGAGGTTGCGACCGCATCGGGGCCCTTGGGCCAGAGGGGCCCGCCCTCAACTACAGTATTAGCTCTCTATTGGTCCTGTGCTCATAATAATCACTTCTATAGATACTATGAATAGTGGTAATCATTAACAAGCTGTTCCCCATCCCCTTCTTGCACCTCTGACACTGTAGTTGCCATTGGCAGGTTTTGGTGCACCGTATCAATTGTTATGTATAGAGTGCTTGGGGGGCCCCATTGTAAAACTTGCACCGGGGGCCCACAGCTCCTTAGCTACGCCACTGTATATGTGTGTGTGTGTGTGTGTGTGTGTGTGTGTGTGTGTGTGTGTGTGTGTGTGTGTGTGTGTGTGTGTGTGTGTGTTAGTTTGTTTATATATAGCCAAATTGTAGCTTCACTCCTGTCAGACTTGATAACTGCCCAAAGCCTGCCCTGTGGAGTGCAGAGCTAAGGAAGGACTCTACTGTTCACACAAACTGATCCTTGTGGCCGGGCTCAGGACAGTGCACAGCTGGAGAGGACTGGATTTTAAGAAAATTGTGAATCGAAATTTCTGACAGAAATCGTGCAATTCAATCTTTTCCTAAAATCGTTCAGGCCTACACTGTATATCAATGTTCTAACGCATTGTCCAAAGCTAGTCAGCTTGTCCCTAAGTGGTCAATTGGTGCCATCTTGCCCGATAATCAAACATGTATACAGGTATCCCGCTATGTCGTTTAGAGATCTAGCGCATACGATCTCTAAGGATGGGATCACACTTGTCTAAATCTCATGTGTATTAAGCTATATGGAATATTGTGCTACAACTGAAAACCAGTGTTGGTCAAAGGGATGGTTTATACTTGATTGAGATTTTTGTAGGTGGGGGAAAAAAATTATCTTACAACTTGGAAAAAAAAATATTGCACATTGTTTGCATTTTCTCATGGAGAACCATTAGCTACTGTGGAATAACGTGTAAAAAAATTGCCAGCAGCAAAAACCCACACATGGTCCCAGCTTTAGGCTGGGTTCATACTTTGTGTGCATTTTTTGAATATGCAAAGGAGATTTTGCTGCACATCTATTGAAAGTCCAAAGAGAATCGCTCATATGCTAAAAATCACATTTTTGCAAGCATAAAAAAAAGTTACCGTACTTCTTGCAGCATAAATTCTCACATTGTGTGCAATGTCATTATCTGCAGTAAAAACACGTGTGAAAGAAAAAACGCATACAAAAGCGTGTGAAAAAAGTTTTTCACAATCATAAAGGCTGAACCCTTTCTCAGCGACACCGACAATGAGCGCATTGTTCTGGATTTTATCCTTGCCCACTAGAGGCTGCTCCACCATGAACTGCCCTATCCTCGCTCCTTCCCTCCACATTGAAAAGATCACACTACTCGGCTATCAATGAGCAGAACATCTGCACATTGATTGTACCCCAAAGTGTTACCCTACCAACTAAGCCTAATAGTTACTGGTGGTACGAATATCAGTAAACTTAAACTGGAGCTTACACCTAAGGCAGGAACGGTACAGCCTTGGGCCAGAGCTTCTATTACTTGGTGTTTAACCTCCTATAGGCAGGGCTATACCCACTGCTTAAGCTGTGCCCCCCAATAAACTAAGAAGAAGAAAAAAAAACCTTAAAATTTGAAGTTGAAAACTATTAGCTTGTTACTTTTATTCAGGTTTTGGCTGTACATTGCATATCCAAATAAGACAGAACAGAGATCAAGTGCTCACATACCTTTTTAGTGTCATTTAGGCCTCGTTCATATCATGACGCGCTTCCGTGTGCAATGGGAGGCGCACATGGGGCCTGATTCACAAAGCGGTGCTAACAGTTAGCACGCTGGGAAAAAGCCCTTTAACACGCCTAAACTCAGTTTAGGCATGATACGTTTAGGCGTGATACGTTTAGGCGTGATACGTTTAGGCGTGATACGTTTAGGCGTGATACGTTTAGGCGTGATACGTTTAGGCGTGATACGTTTAGGCGTGATACGTTTAGGCGTGATACGTTTAGGCGTGATACGTTTAGGCACCAACTGGGTTAGCACCGCAGTGCACAGCTGATCAAAAGTTTTGCGTTAGCAAAGTCTGGTGCACTTCGCATAAAGTTTAATGACGCTGCTTTGTGTGCGGGACTTTGTGCGCGATCTAAACTTATCTAAACGTATCACGCCTAAACTTATCACACCTAAACTGGCTTTTCACCAGCGTGGTGCAATGGTTGTCATGCCTAAAGTCTCTAACTGGGTTAGCACCACTTTGTGAATCGAGCCCATGATGTGCAACACGCAAGAACTGCAGAACGGCATTGACAGCCCTTCTGACGTTCATATCATAGCAGCTGTGAGATGCGCTTTTGTACTGCTGCATACGTTCTGTCCGCAAGCGCATTGCTGACCCAGTTACTGTAATTAATTGGATCAGCAGTGCAGTGCGTTGTGGTGCAGATGGTGTGTGATCGTACGCGTTGCGTTCCGATCTGATCGCTTGGCCATCTGCGCAACATGAATGAAGCCTTACTGTAATGTTACAACTTACAAGTCTGCTTTAAGGGAACCCGAGCCAAAACTCAGGTACAAAACTAGTATCTATTCCTCCATAGTACCAGTTTATGATTTTTTTATTTTTATTTGGTGTGCTTTAGAAGAGGGGTAGTCTTATACTGCGAGTATATTCCAAACTCTATATTTTAATTGGAAGAGTTGGGGGGTCGTCTTATATGCCCATTTGTCTTATACACCAGAATATACGGTACACCAAGCAATTTTCCCAGAGTTTTCAATCATTTTTTCATAATTGGAGAAAAAAATGAACGTGTGTGGTACTTTGTAACATTTGAAAAAACTAATCACCAATTAGACAGATTTATTGTAATACTTGAATTTAAAGAGTCTGAAGTGAATTTTTTTTTGCTACATTTACCTTTTAACCTCCTTGGCGGTCTGATTCTTTCCAGATTTTAGGGTCTAAAAGCGGTGCAATTTTTTTCCACTCTTTCAGACCCTAAAACCTGAAAAAAATCATTCTGGCAGGGAGATCTGCAGCAAAATAAAAAAAAAAAAATTTACCTTCCTGGGCTCCTGTGCTGCAGTTTTCTCTTTGCCCACAAGATGGCGCTAATATACATATAAACGAACTTCTCTATATTTCTCTAATATAGAGAACTTCGTTTTCAATATTAGCCCCGCCCCCGATGACGTCACGCTGCCACCACCGCTCTGCTGCCACCACCACGGCTGCGCTGCTCCAACTGGCTGCCGGGTCCCCGGAAGAATAGCGGGGACATGGGGGATCCCGGCGGCCAGGGAAAGACCCCACACTGCCGGGGAGAGAGGCTGGAGTCGCGCTGCGCAGCGAGATCGCGCGCGGGACTCCACAAATTCAAGTAAAGCTCTGCAATGCATACCCCGACCTGAGCTCGGGATCACCGCTAATAGCTTGTTTTTTCTACCCCGAGCTCAGGTCGGGAAAACCGGCAAGGAGGTTAATTCGCTTCAGTACTCATCAGTGGTAAACCGCCGCATCCCGCCAAATCCCCGGGGGGGGGGGGGGGGGGAATCTGGCCGGCACTTCCTGAAAGAGGAAGAGTCCCTGCTGTAGCTCTGCCTCTTCGGATGTCAATCGCAGCGGATCGAGATTGACGGCAGGAGAGGCAGAACTACAGCTAAAAGCTCTGCCTCTCAGGGCAGCACAATTCATGACCAAGTTGGTCGTGGATGTTTGCCGGGTCTGCAGCCCTAGTTTTTTTGCGGGGATGCGGTGGTTTGCCGCTGATGAGACTTCTGAAGCAAATTAAAAGGTAAATATAGCAAAAAAAATTAACTTCAGAGTCTCAGTATGGTGTGTAGCCATCTTTATTGGAAAATGGAATAAATTCATTTTTCCCCCATAATTCTACACACAATACCCCATAATGACAACATGAAATAAGTTTACTTGAGGTTTTGGCAAATTTATTGAAATAAAAAAAAAATTGAGAAAGCACATGTACATAAGTATTCACAGCCTTTGCCATGAAGCTCATAATTGAGCACAGGTGTTACACAGATGTCGAACTCCAGTCTTTAAGGGCCATATCCACGCCAGTGTTTGGGATGGACTGAGAAATGAAGCAATGTACTATACTTGATGAACCACACCTTTCCCGATTAAGTCCCACCAGTTGATTTAAACTGTGTCAAAAATGTGTGAGGACCTTGGCCCTTGAGGACTAGAGTTCGACATCCCTGATCTACTGCAATATAAACATAGACAGGATAAGATTAGATAAATTCATACAAAATACTTACATGCTTCCTCCCTCTGCGCACTTGTAAGATCATCCACCCATTTTTCAGAGCATGTCTGGTTCGTTTGTTCCATCCAAGTCAAATCTCTTTTCTTTGTCTTTATTAAGCCGGTGGGAGAGACGATCGAGCTCCCTGTGGGTATGGACATGAATTACCCCGAGGATCCAGATCATTCCACTCTCTTCTGGACATTTCAAAAACAGTGAGTTTCAGCTTTACTAATCAATCCTAGTTGCTAGGAGGCACACTGTACCACAACTTCCTCTATTTCAAACCATCCAGGAAGTTGCATCACAGGGTATCGCATCCACTGACTCTCCTGCAGGGTGAGACAATGCTGCAACCAAACTTTTTCCATCACACCATTAGAGATGTCGCGAACCTCAGATTTTCGGTTCGCGAACCTCCGCGAAAGGTTCGGTTCGCGAAAAAGTTTGCGAACCGCAATAGACTTCAATGGGGAGGCGAACTATGAAAAATAGAAAAAATTCTGATGGCTGTAAAAATGATAGAAAACATGTTTCGAGGGCTCTAATACCTGGAGGCAGACATGATTGAGTGAAATACACATCAAAAGTGCCAGGCAAAATTCTAGATTTCACATAAACCCCCTCTCCCTCCAACCACCCTCCTCCCTCCAACCTCCTCCCCTCCACCCTGCTACCCTCCACCCTGCTACCCTCCACCCTGCTACCCTCCACCCTGCTACCCTCCACCCTGCTACCCTCCACCCTGCTACCCTCCACCCCTCCTACCCTTCTACCCTCTACCCCTCCTACCCTCTACCCCTCCTACCCTTCCACCTATTCCCTCCTCCCTCCTATCGGAGGGAGGAGGGTCTCATCTGCCAGGGAATTCCAGTATTTCAAAAACCAGCTTACATACCGTGACTGGGATTTGAACCCAGGTCTCAGTGTATGGTAGGTAACTAACATATCCATTATACCACCAACACTACTAGCTGAAAGTAGCCTAGCATGTACCATTTATGCTCAATGCAAGAGAAAAATTAGACAAGACAAATAACATTTATATCACACTTTTCTCCTGGCAGACTCAAAGCATCAGAGATGCAGCCACTAGGGCACACTCTATAGGCAGTAGCAGTGTTAGGAAGACTTGCCTAAGGTCTCCTACTGAATAGGTGCTGGCTTACTGAACAGAGACATGATTCAAACCCTGGTCTCCTGTGTCAGAGGCAGAGCCCTTAACCATTACACCATGCAGCCACTGCTTACAGATATGTAGCCAGACATGGCCTTGTCTTTTGTGTTCAACATTTGTCAAGAGAAAAATTAGACAAGATAGCAGTGTTATGGTGGCCATACATGATACAATTTTTTTCATACAATCTTACCATTTCTATGTAGTATAAGGGTAAATTAAGTGAATATACTGAGAGGATAATTTAGGCAGTTCCCTTATATTACATAGAAATGGTAAGATTGTACGAAAAAAATTGTACCATGTATGGCCACCATTAGGAAGACTTACCTAAGGTCTCCTACTGAATAGGTGCTGGCTTACTGAACAGACAGAGCCGAGATTCGAACCCTGGTCTCCTGTGTCAGAGGCAGAGCCCTTAACCATTACACCATGCAGCCACTGCATATGGATATGTAGCCAGGCATGGCCTTGCCTTTTGTGTTCAACAGTTGTTCAAAGAAAACCCCAGATAGCCAGGTAGATTCACATCTCTCTCTCTAGTAGGGATGGTCACCGCTTTTCGCGGAATTGTATTTTTGAGCATAAATGGATGTAGCATAAATGGTACATGCTAGGCTGGTGTCAGCATGTAGTGTTGGTGAGAGAGAGAGAGAGAGAGAGAGAGAGAGAGAGAGAGAGAGAGAGAGAGAGAGAGAGAGAGAGAGAGAGAGAGAGAGAGAGAGAGAGAGAGAGAGAGAGAGAGAGAGAGAGAGAGAGAGAGAGAGAGAGAGAGAGAGAGAGAGAGAGAGAGAGAGAGAGAGAGAGAGAGAGAGAGAGAGAGAGAGAGAGAGAGAGAGAGAGAGAGAGAGAGAGAGAGAGAGAGAGAGAGAGAGAGAGAGAGAGAGAGAGGTGAATCTACCTGGCTTTCTGGGGTTCTCTTTGGACAACTGTGGAACACAAAAGACAAGGCCACGTCTGGCTACATATCTGTAAGCAGTGGCTGCATGTTGTAATGGTGAATGGCTCTGCCTCTGACACAGGAGACCATAGTTCGAATCTCAGCTCTGTCTGTTCAGTAAGCCAGCACCTATTCAGTAGGAGACCTTAGGCAAGTCTTCCTAACACTGCTATCTTGTCTAATTTTTCTCTTGACAAATGTTGAACACAAAAGACAAGGCCATGTCTGGCTACATATCCGTAAGCAGTGGCTGCATGGTGTAATGGCTAAGGGCTCTGCCTCTGACACAGGAGACCAGAGTTCAAATCTCAGCTCTGTCTATTCAGTAAGCCAGCACCTATTCAGTAGGAGACCTTAGGCAAGTAACACTGCTACTGCCTATAGAGCGTGCCCTAGTGGCTGCAGCTCTGGTGCTTTGAGTCCACCAGGAGAAAAAGTGTGATATAAATGTTTTTTGTCTTGTCTAATTTTTCTCTTGCGTTGAGCATAAATGGTACATGCTAGGCTAGTTTCAGCTACTTTCAGCTAGTAGTGTTGGTGGTATAATGGATATGTTAGTTACCTACCATACACTAAGACCTGGGTTCAAATCCCCGTCACGGTATGTAAGCTGGTTTTTGAAGTACTGGAAGATGAGACCCTCCTCCCTCCGGTAGGAAGGAGGAGGGAATAGGTAGAAGGGTAGGAGGGTGGAGGGAGGAGTGGCCGACAAGAGGCTAATTAAAATCACCCTAGCAGAGTGTGTAGCAGCTGTCCCTTAACTAATTAGTGTAGGCAGACGAGTCAAATGGTATAAGGACCTTGCTTGGAGGAGGGCGGGGGCGGGCCTCCAGCATTGATAGCAGTGTGTTTGGCAACAATGTGTCTGCTGGCTGTGATGTGGAGGGTCAAAGTTTTACTCAATAGAGCATTATGGGGCGAATCGAACTTCCGGGAAAGTTCGCCTTTGGTAGGCGAACACGAACCACCGAAGTTCGCCTGGAACCATCGCGACATCTCTACACACCATAGCGTTTGACGGTATGAAGTTAAGGTCAACCACATACAATGTGGGACCACAATGATAAAACGTCGCCCGGCCGACGGGAATGAGCCCTCAAAGTGAGCCTTCCATGATATGGAACATCTGCAGAAACATTTTCAACAAGTATAGTGGAGCCGAGGTCAAAGCATCACACTCTGTTTTGCTCCACAAGGCTAAAAGAAATGATGTGTCTGAGGCCTGAGGAACACTTATTGTAATTATATATATATATATATATATATATATATATATATATATATATATATATATATATATATATATATATATATATATATATATATATATATTTATAGTATGTTTCCAAAACAGTGCATCAGTGAATGAGTTTAAGGCTGCTTACACACCAAGACGTTACAGGCGCACGTTAGTGCGCCTGTAACGCTCCCCCAACGCACAGCAATGTAACACAAGTGGGCTGTTCACACAGCCCACGTTGCGTTACATGTAACGCTGCACGTTCTGTGCAAAGTGCAGCATGCTACGGCGTTGGAGCGGATATAGCCGCGTTAGACTGTTTGCACATGCGCAGTGGGGGGCGGAGAGGAGGCGAGGAGAGCCAGCTACAGTAGCCGCGCACATGGCTACTTAATATTCACTGCACTGGCGGGCGCTGATTGGCCGGCGGGACCACGTGATGCGGAGTGTCTCGCTCCGCATCACGTGGTCCGGCTGGCCAATCAGCGCCACTCTGGGAGACATTATAGGACTCGAGCCGCCTAACGCGGCTCACTCTACCGTCGGCTCTTGCAGCACCATACGTTGTGTTAGGTGCACGTTATGCGACCTTAACGTGCCACCTAATGCAACGTCTTGGTGTGCAAGAAGCCTAAAGGAAACCAGAGCTGAACGGATATAAAAGTTTTATATACCTGGGGATTCCTCTAGCACCATTCACACTGATCGCTCTCACGCTGCCGTCCTCAATCTTCTGCCTCTACCGAAGAGGGAGAAGACTGAGGACAGCGGCGTAGGAGCGATCGGTGCACATGGGGCTGGAGGAAACCCCAGGTATGTATAAAACTTTTATATCCGTTCAGCTCTTGTACACTTTAACCACTTTGGGACTGGAAGGCGATGGCTCCTTTAACCCTTTAGCAGCTAATTTTTTTTTTTTTTTAAAGGCTTGCAAGTGCTCCTGGCCAATTTATTTTAGCACTTTTTCAAATTTCTTATTTGTTACATTTCCTTGCTACTAATTAGTACTGCTGTAATGTATATTTATGGCCACTTGTCACTAGGAGGCAGTGTGAGACAATATCAGAGTTTGTTTTCAGTTTCTATATCCTCTGCTAACAGAGAGATCAAAGCATTCCAAGAATTTACAGCACAAGTTCTGCCGGCTGAAATCGAAAGCAGCGCACTTATCTCAAAACAAAATAATTCATCTGAAGCTGCTAATGGGTTAAGACCAGAGCCATTTATGCCCTTTTAGGGCTCATTCACACTGTAGGCATTTATTTTTTTACACACAGCGATTTTTAAAATTGCCCACCTAACGCTCGTGCAATGAATGTCTATGAGAAAGTTCATATCAGCGCAGGTCGTGCCCAGTGCGAATCCGCCGCAATGGAAAGTATAGGAGAAAAGCAAAATGCTCACAAAATGGCTTTGTGTAGCGATTGTGTTTGCATTTTTAAGAATAAATGCAATGTATTTATGCAGTCCATCTCAGTCCATCTCAAGCTCACTCCAACCTGAATTATCGCAAATTCTTTTTTGTTTTAGGAAAGCAATTTTTTGTTTTTCTTAACATCTTAGTAAGGGGGCTTTTAGGACCATTGTAGTCCCTTACACACTCCAATGAGTTCTGGGTCACCATGAGCTTGCTGGTTAGTCTGTACCTCTCGGTTTACAAGCCCTACTCCATAGAGCCAAATTAATCCATGCCATGCACTGATGAGGATCAAACAATCCGAAACAGTCTGTATGCATGTTGGATTATTATGGCTCTGTACAATTTAACAAGCTGACACATCATTGCATTCCAGCGGTTCTGGAGGTGTGTTTAGCTTCTAAGGGTACAATGGTTAATTTGCATATATTCAGCAGTGGTGCTCTGGGAGACATCTCAAGCTCACTCCAACCTGAATTATCGCAAATTCTTTCTGTTTTAGGAAAGCAATTTTTTGTATTTATCCAGTGTATTTATTTCCAGGTCAAAGTTCACTTCCTGACTTGCGTCAGGGAGTGAATTACAAAAACGCTCGGAAAAATCGCTTAGAATCGCCCACTCAAGCGCTGGGAATGGGGGAAAAAAAAGACACCTCAAAAACAGCTCATCGCGGATGAACACGCAATGTGAACAAGGCCTTAAGAAATGTGATTGCAGTGATGGCTCACAGCAATCATGGGGTCTGGAGCCAATGAACTGGCGGTTAAATAGCTTTTTTCACACGGGAGCACACAGAGCAAGCAAGCTGCAGCCTTCAGTCAGACCAGAATGGCGGCTAATACACACACACACACAAGAAAGGGGAGCAATGCAACAATGAAATCCCCTGGCCCAGTGATCTGCAAACTTGGCTCTCCAGCTGTTAAAGAACTACAAGTCCCACAAAGCATTTGCATTTGGTTGTCAGACTCCCACAATGCATTGTGGGACCTGTAGTGTCTTAACAGCCGGAGAACCAAGTTTGCAGATCACTGCCCTGGACGATCGACCGTCCGATTGTATTCCAATAACCTGATCAGATTGGTTAGCAGTTTTCGTTCAGTGAAACGATCGTAAATTACCACCTTTCACCTTTAAGGACCTAAATTTTAAAAAGGGAAAAGTGGGTGCTGAGGGGAGTGGTCAATCTGCATACAAATTATTAACCCTCGGCAGTCAAGACAAAGCAGCTGGAACACAAGTAGGAATAAAAACATGACAGCAAACAAAAAGCGTTAAATCGACCACTCCGCTCAGCACTCTCTTTGGTCCCTAAGCAGGGGGAGAAACATTTTCTCTGATGTAAAATGTATTAGATGGGAATTAACCCATTGCCTTATATGGGCTGTCACAATAGTCCAAAGAAAGGTAGCTGGGCACATAGGTATGCAATTAAGGTTCAGACTTTATTTCATGGAGTGTACACACTATAGCAGTGGGGAAGAGTGGAGAAGATGTCAAGGTCTGACAGCCGTTCTGCGGCACAACCGCTTCTTCAGAGGTAAAGAGAGACACGAATTGGCTGTTAGGTCTTAACATGTTCTCCGATATCCCCGCTGCCCTTCTGTGTACTCCCCATGGAATAAAGTCTGAACCTTAATTGCATGCCTATGTGCCAAGCTACATTTTTTTGACTATTGAAACAGCTTTTCCATCACAGGTTGATCTAAGGTATTGGGGTAGTACCCCACTTGCATTCTAGTGTCAGTTCTCCAACTCCCTTTGGTAAATACATGGGCTGTCAGTTAATACATTTTTGCATTGCAATAATGGGGAAAAAGCATGAATGAGGCCTAAATAAGACCCGACCTGCAGACTCCAACGGACAGAGACCAATAAAACTAGGTACAGGTGTCAGGTGAGCAAGTTTATGTTATGTTTTTCTAGATGTAAAAGATTAACTTACACAAATGTATATGTATCATCGATTCAGCCAAATCAAGTCTGCACATTACGTATTGTAATCAATAATTTATATAGCACCATCGTTTTTTGTGCCGCATTACAGAGTAAAAACAAAAACAAGCAATACAGTAAACAATCCAGACACTGGAGCACAACACAAAGCTGGTAGACAATGTAAATTGGAGAGACCCCACTTGTTAGTTCACAATAAAGTAGATCTCTAAAAGTAATGTCTAATATGTGTAATACATAAAGTTATTAAACAGAACCCCAGACAATATGTTATAGCCGTTGTCATTTCCTGTCCCCAGGTGTACCAGCTTTCAAATTAAAGCGGACCTGAACTCAGAACTTCCTCTCTGCTCTAAAAGATAAGCAACAGCATAATAACCTTTACAGAAAAACAATTCTGTGTTACAGCGGATAAAAATCCTGCAATAAATCTACAGTAAAACTACTTCCTGCTTTCATGGAAGCAGACATAGGGTTAACATCCTGTGTTTACCAATTAGCTGCTGTGCCGTGGCAGTCAGCTAAGTGATTAAATTACAACTAGTGATTAGTTACAGATGAGGGGGATTTAGACAGGCTAAACTCTCTAACTATATACAGGGTGCATTTCTATAGGATTTCCTTCTGTTCTGTGCAAGAGTTCAGCTCCACTTTAAAGAGAAACTATAGTGAAAATAATGTAATTAATACGTTTGTTTTTTACTAAATTACTTTGTAAATGCTGTCAAGTTTTCCCACTGAAAAATCTTTCCTCATCCCAATTTACATTCAGAAACTCATCACAGGTGGCGACATCTTTTGTCCTGGCAGGTGTAGCTCTGCGGACTGTTTGATTCTGAGATTACTGAAGCTAGTGCAAATAATGCCTGGTCTCCCAGAATGCTCTGGGAGGAGAATGTTGCATAGCTTAACAAAAGAGGTAAAGCATCACTGGGAGGGCGGGGTTGCATACCAATATACAGCAATATGTGTTTCTGATACTGAAACCAAGATCATTCTTGCATCTCAAGATAATTATGGTAACAGATCTGAATAAGTTCAAAAAATTGTCCCAATTACGGGAAGTATGGGAACACGTGTCCAAAAACACTGACAGCAATAAAAAAAAAAAAATCAAAGATTCTACCCCTTTACCACACTTAAAGTGGATCCGAGATGAACTTTTACTTATTGCATAATTGTGTTCCTTTCCTATTGTTTATAGGGCATTCCTCAAGCCAAATACTTTTTTGTTTTAATACTCTAATTTCCTATAAACTAAACAAGCCACGCCCACAGGTTTTCAGAGAGCCAAGGCACTTTCAGACAGTAGCAAGGGCTCATGGGAGCTCAGTCTGGGCAGGAGGAGGGGGAAGTATTACTAGCCAGAGATTTCAGAGGCAGAGGGGAGGAGGAAGAGGAGAGGGATTAGGTTTTTTTGCTCAAGATGTAGATAAGCCTACCTCTGTGTAATGTTTACAAACAACATGGCTGCTGTCATTGTATCACAGGAAGAAATAATCATATTCTATTCAAGCTGTTTTCACCTAGATTTGCTGTGTAAACTATCTAAACTTTAGGTAAGATATATAGACAAGTTAATTGTTATAGTTCGTTTTTAATCTCGGATCCGCTTTAAGGTGCGTACAAACGTTCAATTTTGATTGGCCAATTACTCACTAATTTTACCACCTCCATGTAGTATGAGAGCCAACAGATTCGGAATACCATGAAAAGATTGTATCGGTAAGCTCTCATACAACGTGGAAGTGGTATAATTGCTCAATCAATACTGCATGTGTTACACATCCAACTTTGATTGGCCAATCACTGGCCAATTTTAACACCTCTATGTAGCATGAGAGTTTTCCACAATCTGTTCAAGTATTCAATATTTCTTGGACCTCATACTACATGTAGGTGGTAAAATTGGTCAATCATTAGCCAATCATTGGATGTGTGTACCAGCAGTGTTCCCCCCAGAATTTTTTTCCAGCCGGGTGGCATGAAAAAGTATCGGGTGGGGCGAGATGAGAGAATGCAGGGCCGGTGCTTCTGTGTGCAACTCTGCTTACAGAATGGAGGAGGTGAACCGATGACACCCGGGTGCTCACTAAAACTAGCGGGGTGGAGCACCCGGCTAAAATAGCCTGGGGAGAACACTGACCAGGCTTTGGTAACACTGGCAAAAATCTGTACAGCCTTGTCCTGGGAAACGATTTTATTCTCCAGAAACCATTAATAGACATTGCTAAACTTATTTTCATGAAGCTGATCCCTTATCTACGAAAGGCATAAAAAGGACTATAGTTTTGCCTTTAACGCACACGCAAACCGCCATTGCTGCTTAACCAGGGTTTTATTTGGGGAACATTAAAATAACGCCGGGGCCATTTGTCTGGAGTTTACCTTACTCCTAAGCCTTAATGTTAAAATATTTTGCGATCTCATTTACCCGTATAGCGGTGGCGAAAGCGAAACGTACGTGCCTTCATTAAAATGAGCCCAACGCCGCCCGTGGCGCGGCTCCGTTTTATATACCCCAGAGAAACCTCCTATAGAGTATAATTGTACATTGCCAGGAGGTGTCATATCACTCCTTATAATGGGATTTAATTTAAACAGATTTACTGTAATTCGAGCGCGGCGGGAAAAGCCATTTACAAGAGAGGCGTGTGAAGCGGTATATTTTTCTTCGCCGGGAAATAAATATCCTTTTATAAATATTCCTTTGTAGTGCGCATAACGGCGGCAGGCTCTAAACTACACGGCTACATGACTGGATGAAATAAGCCGGCAGTCTCGGCTGCCTCTTCCCCTACAAAGTATTTGTTTATCTGCGGCCAATCGCGCCTTTCCTATCTCTGTAATGACTTCCTTGCAGCAGTCTGAGAGATTACCCACACCAGTGATCCCTTTATTACTTCATAATGGCTGTTTATTACTTTAGTGCAGCAGTAACATGGCGGGATAAAGCTCTTCACAGCTGGGCAAACTCACCGTATTCTGCTCGGGAGGTGGTCAGGAATGTGAGGTTCGTAACCTTCCTTCTCCGGGACCTCTTCAAAATCGTCGTCCTCATCCTCGTTGGCTTCTGCCTAAAAAATTAAACACAAACTAATTGAAGAAGGGAATGTACAGTGATTTGGGGTTTATTTATAGACGTGCTCATATTTTATTTTTAAAAAATATGAATTTTTATAATTGAGCTTTTTATTTACTTTTTTATTCAGCAGGCGACATGCTCCTCACTGTTCAGAGACCCCACTGCCTGCTTTTGGGGGGGGGGGGGGGGGGGGGGGGGTTTGAGCAACCAAGTAGAAAAACTAGGCATTTGGGATGATGGGGAACGAGAGTATAGTTCAGCATATAAGATGTTCTGGACTATAAGACACACCTAGGTTTAGAGGGCAAAAAAACAGGGGGGGGGGATATATATACTAAAACTGGTGCGTCCTTAGTCCAGGAGAGTCTTGCAGATGTTCTCTCCCAATTATTGTGTGCCATATTTGCCTCTGCCTCCATGTGTACTCTGCTCCCCCCCTTCTGTACCCCATGTGTGCTTCATTCACTCTTCCGCCCAGTTCCCTAGTGCCGGCTTCTGCTCATGACCATGATCTGCAGAAGCTGGCACTAGGGGTGCTGTGCCGGAGAGCAGAAGTGCCTGAACACCGCTGGAGCCCTAAGGATGAGTTAAGCTGTGCTGCCTATACACGGGGACTGGAGGATGGCATGTATTCCAGGACTCTGTGTATTTGGCAATAAAAAAAAGCAGTGACCCGCCCCCCCCACCCCCCCCCCCCCCCCCCCACACACACACACACACACATTTTTGGTGGAAAAAAAGGAGTCTTCTTTGCCAAAAAATATGGTAACTATAGTTATAGTGATAGTATGATGGTATAAGTAGGAAAGGGAAAATTGGGGAACAAGCTTTTGGCAAAAGGTAAGTACACTTTGAATAAAGCTTCGTAGGTACACACATACAAGGAATGTCACTCAGCAAGGCAAGTCGTGGTGCCGACAGAGCAGCGCGGTTGGGACATCACATGGCGGATTGGAAGTGTGGGGAGAAAAGAAGCACTCGGCCAGTTAAAATTTTCCGCACAGCTGGCCAAGGCATCAAGGGCCAATGTACACACCCTAGATCCTCAGCAAAGGCAGCCGTCATTGGCCGCCTAGGCTTGAGTTTCAATCTATCGTGTGTATAAACCTTTGAAGGACACTTTAGGTTCAAGTTATGTACAATCTGGGGCTACTGGCTGAATAGCATATTTTGTTCTATGAAGGTTCTATGTGGGTATCTGTTGTATGTTGGGGGGGGGGGGGGGGCAAGATAAGAAATTAGCATGCAGTGCTTTTAAATGTTCACATCCAAGATCCCCGTGTATGCAATGGCTGAAAACTGCCAAGGAACTTGTGCAGGAGTAGGATAAAAACTGCCAAATCACTTATGCAGGAGTAGGATAAAAACTGCCAGGCAACTTGTGAAGGAGTAGGGCTAAAAACTGCCAAGGCACTAATGGTGCAAGAGTAGGATGAAAACTGCAAAGTAACTTGTGCAGGAGTGGTATGAAAACTGCCAGTCACTGATGCAGGAGTAGGGTTAACAACTGCCAAGCCACTTATGCAGGAGTGGGATGAAAACTGCTAAGGCGTTTGTGCAGTAGTAGGGCTGAAAACTGCTAAGGCGTTTGTGCAGTAGTAGGGCTGAAAACTGCTAAGGCACTTGTGCAAGGGTCAGGATGAAAACTGTCAAGGCACTTTTGCAGGAATAGGGCTGAAAACTGCTAAAGCACTTTTGCAGGAGTTGGATGAAAACTGCCATGGCAATTGTGCAGGAGTAGGATAAAAAACTGCCAAGTCACTTATGCAGGAGTAGGATGAAAACGGCCCAGTCACTTATGCAGGAGTCGGATGAAAACTGCCAAGGCACTATTTGTGCAAGAGTAGGATGAAAACTGCCAAGGCACCACTTGTGCAAGAGTAGGATGAAAACTGACAAGTCACTTATGCAAGAGTAGAAATGAAAACTGCCAGGGCACTTGTGCAGGAATAGGGCTGAAAACTGCTAAGGCACTTGTGCAGGAGTAGGGTGAAAACTGCCAAGGCACTTGTGCAGGGTGTCGGGATGAAAACTGTCAAGGCACTTGTGCAGCAGAAGGGCTGAAAACGGCCAAGGCGCTTGTGTAGGAGGCTGAAAATTGCTAAAGCACTTGTGCAGGAACAGGGCTGAAAACTGCCAAGGCACTAGGACTGAACACTGCTAAAGCACTTTTGTAGGAGTAGGAGGAAAACTGTCAAGGCACTTGTGCAGGAGTGAGATGAAAACTGTCAAGGCACTTGTGCAGGAGTAGGGCATAGACAACCAACAAAACGTGGGATTTTGTGGTTAAGAAGATCAATTTGTGAACCTTTATTCATGCTATTCTATAATAAACTCCTCTACCTATGCCGACAATGTGGAATTATTTTTACACTTCAAGTTGTTATTTTTTTTAATTTTTTACAAAAAAGGGGCAACGGAGAAACAGGGACGGATCTAGACCAAGTTGCGCCTGGGGCAAGGTCAGGTTTTGGCACCTAAAGGTCAGGTTTTGGCGCCTAAACTGCCATTCCCCATCCGGTTTTGGCACCTAAACTGCTATTCCCCATCCAGTTTTGGCGCCTAAAGGTCAGGTATTGGTCCCTAAAGATCAGGTTTTGGCGCCTAAACTGCCATTTCCCATCCACATTTTGCAGCCTTTTTAAGAATTCAACAAACTGCGCCTGGGGCAAGAGACCCGTCTGCCCCCCCCTAGATCCGTCCCTGCGGAGAAATCATAATTGGAAGGCAATCAGATATAAAAGAAACCCATCTTGTACTGATAAGGACGACACCCCTCTCCCCTCTTTCTTTAAAGAGAGGAAGCAGCATGGGGTTTCCAGGTGGTACTCTTTAAGCGCATAATAAGATGCAAATTCATTTTGTTTAGGTACAATGCGAGCGCGGTGCATTTAGACACTATGGCCCCCATCCATCACTGGAAACTGTAATTTTTGTTATCAGTCTAACACTAATCAAAAGGGAAACCCTGCCACTATCACTGACCTGTGAAACGTCCCAATTATACTCCTCGAAATGACAGGAGCACTTAACTTCCTCGCCGGGTAAATGACGACCATCAATCAACTTTGAATAACAATGAGCCGCGGAGCTGAAAATTATTTTTTGTATAGAATCTCCCTAGGAATTTATGAAAGGTGAAAAGCAACCCAAGGTTTTAGGGGGCATTATAGCTCTCCGTGACAGCCATGCATAGCCAACACTAAACAGAATTTATGGCTTTTAATTTCCTAAAAAAAAAAAAAAAAAAAAAAAAAAAAAAAAAAAGAAGAGGTAGCTGTGAGTTTGGCGCTACAATGCATAACCGAGTGCCGGGCTTTTAAAAATGGGGGTCATTTTAACGGAACGCTATGCTTATTGTGCGCGATACTGTTTGGCATGTGAGGTTTTAAATACGTGTAACTCCTTGGTCCACGACGCTGGATACATAGAGCCGCTGGGCTGTGAATACGCTTGCTACATTATCGCTTTTTATCATGCAAGAAAATATTTACAAAGATAGGAGGCGTAGGTGTTGTCAGAAAAAGAGTCCTTGTTGTCACTGGATAACTGGAACTAAGCGGGCGTATGAAGGAATTTATAAAGTCTAAATGTAGGAGCTGATTTCATGCTAAAATCGATCGGGAATCAGGTTGTATCGGCAGTCAACAGATCAGGTTGATCAGAGAGAGATCTGTCTCTTGGTTGATTTGTCTATACATCGCTAGATGTATGGGCCCCTTAAAGGAGCAGGGACAGCCATATTATCCCAGAAGAAAAAAATAACATAAGTAGATAAATACTTGTTCTACTGACATATGTATTGTACTGTCCAAGTTTTGATTTCAGTGAATTTTATATTGTAAATAAAGAGAAAACTATTCCAGGCATTTTCCATCTTTACTGCCTCTGACTGAAGCCAATTCTGATGTCATTTCCTAACTTACTTTTTTTTCTCCTAGAATCTGCAGTCATATCCAGCTTGCTGTGTAAACACATGTGAGCACAGCATAGATCGCATTTCAGCAGCTTCTGCAGAGCGGTGAGGTGTATTTCCCTTCTCAGACTCGTGTCACACTGAACTGCCCTCAGCCAATTAGTGAGGAGCAGGATTGTTGGAGGGGAGATGACAAGCTTACCTCTCTCCAGCAATGTACCAGAAAGGAGCCAGGCTGACGGAGATAAGATTCACTACAGCAAAAACATTTATGATTATATTGGAATGCTTTGCAATGCAGGGTCAGGATGTAGACTAGTTAATAGACACAGAGCAGTGGGTAAATGGAATGCGATTTTGTGGTTGACAATCCGGCTTCAAGGACTATTTTTACTGCACTGGAGTAGCAGAGGGGTTTGCAGCAAATAATTAATAAAACTCCAAAGAACATTTCAATGGGGATGGGAAAAAAAAAAATAAAAAGCCGTCAGGCAAGAGCAATCTATTCAGCCAGACCACCAGAGAGGAAGCTAGCAATTTCAAAACACACCTGTGCATACTCTATATTTTACTGAAATGACTCTCTCCTATAAGAATCCCCCTCTCCATGCTGTCAGTGATATTCACCCTGGCAGCTTGGGTTAGCACTCTTGCTTTGAACCCTGCTATTGTTCACTCATGATTCCCACTGTGATTTGTCCTGTGAACTCTACTCTGCCAGCTCAAACCTTCATTCCAGACATCTCCTCAGTTCCTGCCTGAAAGCCTCCTTAATGCAGCATCTACTGTTCTCCTTGGTCACCAGTGGGACAATCCCAGAGGCTGTAACCTAGTGGCCACTACTGGCAGCAAAGCTGTCCTCTGGGGATGTGGCCATCCTCCCTTATGGGGTGCTCTGGTGAAGATTGTGGCCAATAAACTCCATTCCTTTGGACCAGCCAATGCCCACCACCTGTGACTGGGTCAAAAGGCCTGCTCAGATCCTCCACCATACAGTGGCATATGTAATTTACTTCAAAGATAGTGAAATGCCATTGACATGGGACCACGAGCAATCGCAAATGATTAGGGTGCTAATCCTGCCCCCCCCCCCCCCCCCCAAAAAAAGGAAACCTGTTAGACCTGCCTATAACCACACCATTTTTTTATTTTTTGTTCCAAATTTGTTTTTCTTCTATTTTCATACTCTGGTTATTGTAGAGGTGCTCAACCATTTCTAGACTTTCCAGTTCGATCGACTGATTCTTTTTTTCAATCATCGGAGAATCAATTATATTCCATTTTGCTTGACCGATGGAAATTGGCAAATAGATGGACAAAGCAACAAATTTACTCTTTCGAGCAAGATAGAAAATGTTGGTAGATTGTAAAGGAATCAGTTAATGTTTACATGATTTTGATCGACACAGAATCGATATTTGCAGCAAGCAGTTGTGAGTAGAGATGTTTGTGAACAGCTTGCGAGCTTTCTGCCGCGAATAGCTATTGTCAGGCTGGCCCTGTACTACTTCCAGGTCGCAATGTCCCAGAGTAGTACACATGCCAGTGCCTGCAAGCTTCCATTAGTATGCTGCCCAGGCCTGGCGGTGCGGATCCTTGATTGCGCCCCTGTGGCCGGGCACGCTTTCCACATGTGTGTGACGTCATGAAGCATGCCCGGCCACAGGGGCGCAATTAAGGACGCGCACTGCCGGGCCTAGGCATGCGTATCCTGGGAATGCATACTACTCCGGGACACTGAGACCTGGAAGTAGTACGGCCCATAGATGTTCGCTGCCGAGCTGTTCGCCAACATCTCTAGTTGTGAGTTTTCACTGCTTATCAACTGCTCATGGAAGAGGGTCCTTAGAGGCAGAGGATCAGCAGGACAGCCAGACAATTTGCATTGTTTCAAAGGAAACCAATGTAATGTTGGGAACACACGATGGAATTTCTGATCGATCGGGTGACAAGAAGTTGTACCACACGTGTGTACATGTCCAAACTGCTCCTGATCGATAAAGGAATCAATTTTACGATGATAACTTTGCAAAATATATTCCTTTCTTGATTGGAAACCAGGGCTGTGGAGTCGGAGTCAAGGAGTCGGAGTAATTTTGGGTACCTGGAGTCTGATGTGGAGGCTTCAATAAACTGAGGAGTCAGAGTCGGATGATTTTTTTGAACCATATAAATAGCCTTTGTAAACGTTAGACTAAGGAGTCGGAGTCGAGGAGTCGGAGCAATTTTGGGTACCTGTAGTCGGAGGTTTCATAAACGTCGGATGATTTTTACTGACTCCACAGCCCTGTTGGTAACGGATCGGATATGTCGGAAATAATCACATTCCTGTCGATCGGATGGGAAACTGCATCATGTGTTCCCAGCATTAGCTGCCATTTCCCTCTCACTTCAGCTGTGCTTTAAACCATCACATGATCAGTCTGAACTACACGGGACTGTGACACGAGTACTCTCCTAATGAACATAATGGATTATATTCACTTGGCTTGTACCCAATAAAATACAGAACAGATGTGATAGGCTCACTACAGTAATCTGAACATTACAAAGTGTGAACGTGTATTTACAATGCCTGCAATAACATTCCTGGATTCTAAATGAAGACACTTTAGTCTTCAGACAATGATCCTGCTCTAAGTTAATAGGAGTTAAAATGACAATTAAGCCCTGTAGTGCAATAAACGCCAAGAAAACATCCCATCTAATCAGTTTATAGTGACCAATAAAGTGTATATAAACTCATTATGGTGGGGCTCAGCAATAAGACAGGAGGAAAACCAACCAAACTATTTCCTCCATCCTGCGCAAGGAGAAACGCGGCCACTGCCTTGGCATCAGAGGATTCCATGCTATTAAGAAGCACAGCAAGTCATTCTGCTACGTAAGCAAAGAAATATATATATAAAAAAAAAAGAAGATCTTGTGATAAATTGGCATAAGGCAGGCAAGCCTAAAGTCCAGGTCAGGGCCCAAATGCTGCCCTTCAAGCCTTGTGGTGGCCCGGGAAGCTCTCTACAGACGTTCATTCCAGATAACCCATAGGTCATAGCTGTGGTGCCACATGCAGGAGCCAACTTGTGTTGCCGCTCGGCTTCCCTCTTTGCTCGCCTGTAGACACCACTGTAGTATTAGCAGCCACGGATTAGCAGCAGCCACTGTGCCAGCAGCAAGAATAGCCACTGATTAGCAGCCGCCACTGTGCCAGTAGCAGTAACAGCCACTGATTAGCAGCCGCAATTGTGCCAGCAGCAGTAACAGCCACTGATTAGCAGCTGCCACTGTGCCAGCAGCAGTAACAGCCACTGATTAGCAACTGCCATTGTGCAAGCAGAAGTAACAGCCACTGATTAGCAGCTGCCACTGTGTCAGCTGCACTATGCCTGCATACTGAAAGGAACATGTTAACTGCGCATGGTATATGGGTTATTTCCCGTTGGAAATGTTTTATTTGACAATATGGTCACAAGCACAGTGTAACTAATGGCAATCAGCAGAAATTGTGTTTACTTTCACTAGTTCGGCCCCCTGGCACTCTCAAGAACAGTGATATGGCCCTTGGCCCAAAAGTTTGGACACCCCTGGCATAAGCAGACAGGACTCTTGTCTTGTAACTCTACATACAGTTGTAAGATTCACCCAGCGCAGTAACCTGCTTGAAGTTATTTTGTATGCACTAGTTTCCTCTGTGTGCCCAACGACCAAAAGCATACTGGTGGGTGAAAGCCTAAAGTCTGCTACACAACTTTGACCAATTCCTGACCAATTTTACCACCTCCATATAGAACAAGAGTTTACCTACACAGTCTGCTCATGGTATTCAAAATCTGTTGACCAACTTACTAGACGGAGGTGGTAAAATTGGGCAATCATTTGCCAATCAAAATTGAAGGTGTGTACCAGGCTTAAAGGGGAACTGAAGAGAGAGGTATATGGAGCCTGTCATGTTTATTTCCTTTTAATCAATACCAGTTGCCTGGCAGCCCTGCTGGTCTATTTCTCTGCAGTAGTATCTGATTAAAACCAGAAACAAGCATGCAGCTAGTCTTGTCAGATCAGACTTATAAGTCTGAACCACTGAAACACCTGATCTGCTGCATGCTTGTTCAGGGGCTATGGCTAATAGTATTAGAGGCAGAGGATCAGCAGGGCTGCCAGGCAACTGGTATTGTCTAAAAGGAAATAAACATGACAGCCTCCATATACCTCTCTCTTCAGTTCCCCTTTAAGTCCAAGCAAGTATGAACATCATTATCTTCTGTAGTCAGTGGCGTAGCTAAGAAACTATGGGCCCTAGTGCAAGTTTTACATGGGGTCCCCCCAAGCACTCCATACAGAACAATTGATACAGCGCACCAAAACCTGCCAAGGACAACCAGAGTGTCAGAGGTGCAAGAAGGGAATGTGGAGTAGTTTGTTAATGATCACTACCATTTAAAGCATCTATAGAAGTGATTATTACCAGCACAGGACCAATAGAGAGCCATTATTGTGCTGGAGGGGGGCCCCTCTGGCCCCGATGCGGTCGCTACCTCTGCACCCCCCTATTGCTACGCCACTGACTGTAGTACATTTCAGCTGTAACAAACAAGCCAAACTTACAGAGGGACTTTAGTGAAAAGCGTAAAAAATAGATCAATAGACTGCAAAGTGAGAAGTTAAAAAATAGAAGAGAGATCCAGAAATGATTGGTATTCACCATGTAATTTGTTCATGTTGGTTGAACCACAATCAGCCTGTATGTAATCATCTTTACTACTGGCAGACATGGAAAAAAAAAAACTAGACAGCACCACCTGCCATTATTTATAACCCCACCCACTGACAATGCGATAGGCTAAAAGGTTTTTTGTTTTTTTTATAGATATACATGCACAGAGGGAGAAACCAGTTACTTGGCAGTTGGAAACAGCTGTTATTTCCCACAACACAACAAGGTTTGTCAGACATAAAACTGTCAGGAACATGATCATGACATCACACATGGGGGAGGGGTTTCACCACAATTTCAGCCATACATATGTCCCTGATGACCTATTCAAGAAAAAGGTAAAGATTTCTTGTGGGAAAGGGGGTATCAGCTACTAATTGGGATGAAGTTCAATCCTTGGTTACAGTTCCTCTTTAAAGTGAACCTCCAGACTAAAAATCTACTCAGCAGCATTAAAGATGCTTGGTGTTTCTTTAACAGTTTCATAGCATCAGAACTTTGTTTTTCTTACCCAAGTCTCATTTTTAGCTGCATGTTTCCCCTGATGCTGTGCAAAGCATGATGGGATTTCTGATGTTGTTGTTCTCATTCTGCTGTTTTGGTGCAATTTTTTTGTTTTTTAATTTCGAATTGGAGATTTGAAGCCTAGCGTGTGCAGCTGGGAGGGGTGATCAGCACACAGGACAGTTGCTCCCTGTCATCTCCTTTCAACCAAAAAGATGGCTGCCCCATGAACAAGATGGCTGCCCCCATGAAATCACAAACATTCGTCTGTTCTTTTAAAACAGGGTGGGTAAGAGATTATATCACCTATCTATTTTAATAAACATAACTAATATGTTTGTTTAGGCTGAAATTCCCCTTTAAGGTCCTGTGTGTGCAGTCTAAAGGCAGCACCGGCATCAGGCTGGGAATAGGCATATATCTGATATATACACGAGGCAATGTGAGCACCAGGTGAAGGCATTTCCAATAAAAATACCAATCACCACAACATTCAGTTACATGCCCACTAACAATCTGATAGGGTTATAGGCTTTTTTTATGCACAGAGGGAGGTACTTTGCTTAACACTCCAACTCCCACAATGCTTTGAGGTTCACAGAAGGGAAACTGTCATAGCCGTGGCTAACACATCACACCATGGGAGGGTGTTTATCAAAACTTGTATGGCCCATTTTATAAAGTGATGATCTGCTATCAGGTTGCCACTTATTTTTTATATTTTTTTTTAGCAGATGGTCTCTTTAGCAGTACTATATTTATGAAGAACCACCTGCATTATTATGGTGGCAGTGAGTTTTACTGGCTAATCATAATTACTCTAAAATGGCAACCTGCAACCCCTGCCCTAATACGGAGCTGCTGATCAACTGGGACATATGGCACTTCCATCAAAGAGGCACCAAGCAGGCCAATTTATAAAATGCCCTTTTATAAAAATAGGGACTTGCTGTAATGAATAGCGGAGATGCCCGCGTGGTCTGGCGGCGGGGCGGCTGTCTCCGCGTTCAGACCGGCGGTTTCCGCACAGCAGCATGCGTCTGGTTTGCCTGGGCCTTCTAGTGCACACAGATGGAGAGCTGCGCGCGCGCTAGAAGGCAGGACCTTTATGCCAGCAGGAGAGGTATCAGCTGACCAGGACGATCAGCTGATTCCAGCGGAACTCCTGATTGGCTGAATGGCTGGGGGCGGTGCTGAGGAGCGCTAGAGTATATATACATCTTGCCTGTCAGTTGCTGGTTGTCTGCCGTTGCGAATACTTACGTGTGAGCACTCAGACTTCAGTCAGATCCCACAGTGTGTTAGAACCAGGTGGACCTGGGAATTCACACTTAGCCAGATTACACTCTTGTTATTTGCTGTGTTATACCTTAGACCAGTTCCAGGGTGTTGAGACCAAGGACCTCACACCCAAGCTTAGGATTACTGTGTCATTGCTGTGTTATACCTTAGACCAGTTCCAGGGTGCTGAGACCAAGGACCTCACACCCAAGCTTAGGATTACTGTGTCATTGCTGTGTTATACCTTAGACCAGTTCCAGGGTGCTGAGATCTAGGACCTCACACCCAAGCTTAGGATTACTGTGTCATTGCTGTGTTATACCTTAGACCAGTTCCAGGGTGTTGAGACCAAGGACCTCACACCCAAGCATAGGATACTGTGCTATTCCTTAGACTAGTTCCTGGGTGTCGAGACCAAGGACCTCACACCCCAGACTAGGATTGTGCTTTATATCTGTTATGACCATTTGCTCTGTTGACCTCTCTCTTGCTTTCTGATTCGGTACCTCTGCCTATCTGCCTACCAGTTGCCAACTCTGCCTGTACCCGGTTACCGAATCAGCCTTCTGTCTTTGTACCTTGTCTGCTCGTGTGTTGCCGACCTGGCCTGCCCGAACCTTCTGACTGTCACTCATCCCTCCAGTGTTCAGTCTGTCTGTACTACCCGTGACACTAATCCACCAAGTGTCAGTTAGCTGCAAGGACCTCTCGCTCTTCAGAGAGTCCTTCCTGCAGTGCAGCCAGTGGCCTCTATCCCTTAGGAGTCCCCTGGCTGCAGTACAGTCTCATCACCAGGTTACCAGGGAATTACTGGCTGCCAGAATATCTATATCCCCTCTTTTAAGGAGATAGTACCTGCACAGCCGAGGGCCACCTGCTCCTCAGGTGGTCTCTGACCTAAGTTATCTGTGTCTCCCGCCCCACGGGAGATAGCCTACAGTTGCACCAAACACACTTCATTAGGTGTCCAGAGGTTAGTCATACTTGCATTATTGGTGATTCTGCAGATCATCCATAATCAAGTATACATCTGTATTGTTGATGATTCTGCAGATCATCAATAATCAGATTCTCTCTGTGTGCTGACACCGATCGTTACACTTGCCTATGGTCACCTATTTTCCTCAAAGTGGGGAAGTGCCAATTACCGTGTTCCCCCAAAAATAAGCTCTCCCCCCCCAAAAAAGCCCTAGCTGTAAACTGGTAGAAAATCAAATGCTATTCTAGTGTATGAGGCGATGTGCAGTCTCTTACCGCACCTCTCGTGTGGCTGGGTCCCCCTCCATTTGCCTGTAAATGGCTCCAGTATCCCAACATGGGCGGCATCCTTTGACCCGGTCACAACACATGTGCTGTATGCTGGGTCAGGTGCATGACCACATTCCTCTCATCATAATGAGTGTGCGTGCGCGCTGATGCGTCCCCCGGTGGTCATGGAGCCAACCCAGCATACAGCGCATGTGCGGCAACTGGGACAAAGGGCATGTTAGGATACTGGAACCGTAGCCACAAGAGAGGTGCGGTAAGAGACTGCATACCCCCCCATATACTAGCATAGCGTCAGACTTTATACCCCTCAAAAATATAAGCCCTCCCGAAAGTAAGCCATAGCACATCTATTTTTGGGAAAACAGTACTACTTTGCTAACTATGGCAGAAATTAAATGCACTTTTTTGGGCAAACTGCAGATTTGCACCTTTAATAACTAGTTTCTCAGAGAAGAGAGATCACCGACAGAGGAAGATTATTGAAGTTCTATGAAAAGTCACATCTCTCCCTGGCTAGTAATGTCTCGCTGTAACAACTATTAATCAGATATTCGGATCACTACAGATGCCCAATCATGAATGGTTCTCTTTAAAAAGACAGTTCCACCCTCTGGCTGCCCACAACCCCGTTCAATGAAACAAAATGAGTAGTTTGGGGTGGACACCTACTTTAATTGATTTTCGAAACCTCAATTACTTTGCGGCTTGCCCGAACTAAACTATGCTTGTCCTGCAACAACCTCTTGACTTGACATAAACAAGTTGAAAGACGTGGAAGATGTCCTCAGACACGTGAATTCTCAACTTCATTTGTCTTTCAGCCAGCTTGATGGCTGTGCATTTAAAAACCCATTCCGTCTTATAAACTAAAAATTAAATGTACTCAGCTGTGATGGTGGCCATCGCATCTGCTATTTATATGCTAATACCCTTCAGTTGAAGGCCTTGCAAATTATTCTGCCATGCCAATATCTCATGTGCGTCTACTCAGCCAAAGCTCCTCCATCCCAGCCCATCCCAGAGAGGGGAGGCCTCCACCTGAGCACTGGGAGATTCATGGATAGAGCACCAGCTCACAGCTTCCAGGAAGACAGCGAGATCAGCGCATTTATGGCGATTATTCATAACGAACGTAAAACCTAACTTACTAGGTATAGCATCAGTGGCACAGGATGAAACACGGATTATTTCTTTAAAAAAAAAAAAAATAATTATTTTAGCTTACTGTATATACTCAACTATGAGTCTAGAAATGTAGGTCTGACTCACTAAATAAGAGTAAAGGTGTCGACTTACAGAACAGGAGACACAAACACCACTGAGCACTGAGCAATGTGTGTACTATTAGTGACATTCCCATTGGCAGCAATTTACAAATTGGAAAGTGACACTTTGTTGATCAAAGAAATGCCAAGAAAACTCAGGTCTGAAAGTCCTGGCCACAACAATTAACAGGGATATGGGCAGGGGGAAAATACTGGGCTGCAGGAAGGGGAGTGAATAATTGCTGAACTTGGGGGTCTGTATGAGTTATTGGCTGCACTTAAAGAGAAACTTCAACCAATAATTGAACTTTATCCCAATCAGTAGCTGATACTCCCTTTTACATGAGAAATCTATTCCTTTTCACAAACAGACCATCAGGGGGTGCTGTATGACTGATATTGAGGTGAAACCCCTCCCACAAGAAACTCTGAGGACCGTGGTACTCTTGGCAGTTTCCTGTCTGTGAACCTTGCAGCATTGTGGGAAATAGCTGTTTACAGCTGTTTCCAACTGTCAAAAAAGCATGCAGCAGCTACATCACTTGCCAACAGTAAAAATGTCACCATGTGATAAATGTCAGAATGTAAATCAGGGATTTAAAAGATTTTACAATGGGCAAACACTGACTAAATCATTTGTACATAATTTTTGTAAAAGTGAAGCACTTTTTTTATTACATTATTTTCACTGGAGTTCCTCTTTAAAGAGACTCTAACTTTAAATAGTGCCCTTGGGGGGTACTTATCTCAGGAGGGGGGGAAGCCTCTGGATCCTAACGAGGCTTCCCCCTTCTTCCTCTGCCCGACGGTGGTCTCGCTGTGCCCCTCATAAGCCACAGTCGACAATTTGTCAGGCTATATTTACGGTACCTTCCCCGGCTCCACCACAGGCGCAGTACCGGCTCGGGATCTGGCAGAAATAGCCGATTCCAGTCGGGTCCGCTCTACTGCAAGTCACCGGCGCAGTAGAGCGGACCCAACTGGGATCGGCTATTTCCGCCTGATTCTGAGCAGACAGCCGCTACTGCGCCTGCGATGGAAGGTAAATATTTACATGGCCACTGTTCAGAGCGGCCAAGCGAGACCACCATACGATGGAGCAGGATGGGGAAGCCTTGATAGGATCCAGAGGCTTCCCCCTCCCGAGGTAAGTACCCCCCATGGCCACTTTTTAAAGTTACAGATTCTCTTTAAGCATCAGGAAGGGTTAAAGGCTGCAATACTGTATGCAGTGCAGTCATTAACCCCTCCTGGTCCCAAAGTGCAGCCATTAACTCTGCTGAGTAGACTTATACTTGAGTCAGTAAAAAAATCCAGTTTTAGAGGGTAAAATGTTGTGGTTGACTCGGGCAGGATTTAGCCCACATGAGCCTATAGGCACAGATCTCCTGGCACCATAGACTTCGCCCTCTATTAATCTACAAACCCCCACCAAAGTGTCCCAGCTGTCACTTCTCCCTTACTTCCCTTGCCCGTCATAGGTAGCTACAGGTGCCCATTAGTATTAGATAGCCAGAAGTAACCTCAATATTAGGTAGCTAAAGGTGCCCCCAAGTATTAGGTAGCTACAGGAACCTCAGTATAAAACCCTAGAGGTGCCCCTGACTGAAGGGAGATCTCATCTGTGGAATACCAAAAGCGAGTAACCTCTCATTTACACTCTCATCAGTACTCTGCATAGGGAAGGAGGAAAAGAGGCACTTTGGGAGTAGAGTAAGCCGCCTTTTCATCATCAGTGCCTACAGTGCCTTATGGTAAATCCGGTCCTGGGTTGACTTATACATGAGGTCTACTTATATTCGAGGATATACGGGTATATTGGCATTTTACTGAAAGTAACAGTGTCATTATAGAGTTATTAAAGCACTGTCATCTTAGGGTAGAAAATTAAAAAAAAGAAAAAAGTGGGGTTTCTAAAAAGGGGTTAAGTATGTTTAAGCAGTGTGGTTTGGGATACAATTCATTCCTGCAGTTGACCAGGTTGCACAAAAAACAAAAAATTAAGAAAATTGTAAAGCTCTAGGCTACAATTTATTACATTACAAATAATCAGCACCTATTTTGCCCTTTACATTTGAAAGTTCACAATATATTTGACACCTAACACTATTCAACACAAAAAGCAGAAGACCCTAGCAAAACAAAATGAACACCTTCAGGCTGCATTCACAGTGGGACATTATGGTCGCGCGTTATAAAGGCTTATAAGCTTACTGCACTGCAATGATAAGGCTATGGGACGTTCACAGTGCGACGTTAGCATTGCATTGTAATGAGTAGCATTATGGTAACTCACACATTACCAGGTACAGGAAAGCATACTTTTCATTGCCTGTAATGCTGCGTTGTGACTTTAACGTTGCATTACAACACAACGTCACAGTGTGAATGTAGCCTAAACCAAACTATTTTGTTATAACTGATTTTTATTTTGAAAGATCAATTAGCTCAGGCCAGGAAAAAAAAAAACTAGCCAGGTAGCCAAGCAGCATTACAATTACAGATTGCATCTACTGTTTAGGTCTTTCTGCAATTGAATTTTTGTGCAAATGTAAAATCTGACAGGTTTTTGACTAGTCTAAAAATTCTCTCATTAATATTCAGATATTTGACACAGAATGAAAAAATTGATTGCATAAATATTAAAAGGACACTGAAGCGAAAAAAAACTCATGATGTAATGAATTGGTTGTGTAATACAGATAACTAATAGAACATTAGTAGCTGAAAAAAAAAAAATAGTGTCATATTTTTATTTTCAGTTATATAGCTTTTTTTCTTAGAACATTGCATCATCCTATGCTATAAGTCCCGTGTCCCTGTGTCCTGTCTCTGTGTCCATGGGTCCGTGCGTTTGCGCCAGTTCTGCACGGAGAGCAGTTGGAAAGGGGGGGGGGGGGGGGGGGGGGGCTTTTGCAGACCATTTTTAAATGGGCTTAAATCTATTAGTTCTCTAATTGCAGTTTCCACAATACACTGAGCATTTTAAATGATTTCACAGAGCAGGTTAATGAACTTTTAAACTTTTCTCTGCAGAAAAACCATAAACAAAGAAGAAACAATGAGAGATAGTTGAGATAAGTGCTTTAAAAGACTGTGCTGTCCACATGGCAGAGCTCAAAGAAACTCTTTTGCATTGATAAACAACTGAAGTTTCTTAACTCTCCCTGTGCTGGAAACAATATGAGGCTAGTATCTGTGCTAATAATGTTTTATTTCTTAGCAGTACTACACATACAAATCATTATATCATAAGTTTATTTTCACTTCATTTTTATTTTAATTTTCACTTCAGGTTCCTTTTAAAGCAGGAGGACTAGCCATACTATGCCAGGGGAAAAAAAACACATACCGGTATACATAAGTACATAAATACTTGATCTACTTACATAACACAACACATGTATTGTACTTTCCTGCACAGTATGCCCCGGATCAGAGGACTTTCTGGGGCAACTTGCCGAGGCTGCAGGTAGCAAGGGAGTGATCAGGCCGGAGTGGGCTGGAGTAAGCCCCAGGTATATATACACATTTTCTTTTTATATACCGGTCTCAGGTTTACTTTAAAGCCTCTTTCACAGTGGGACGTTGCGTTTGATGTGACGTTAAGGTCGCATAACGTGCTCCTAATGCAATGCATTGAAAGACTATGACTTGGACGTTAGAGAACATTCTTTAGCCCTGCGTTTGGTGCGCCGTTTTCGGCGCACAGTGATGGAATGAAAACGGCGCATGCGTCACATAAAAAAAAAAAATTACTGAGCATATGCAACACAAACAACGCAGCAGATTTATTGCTAAACGCACAGTATGCAGCACTTTCTAAATATTGCTACATGTTACACACAACGCAACGTGTGCACTGTGAATGTCGCACAGACTTAGTATTGCTGTGCGTTAGTCCACGTTAAAACATTTTCTAACGTGTGACTTTAACGTCGCACTGTGAAAGAGGTCTAAGACAGTAAAAGCTTTAAACCTATATTTGTAACTTTTAGTTAACATTTTTTTACTTCAAACTTCTGGCCCTTTTAAACCAAAAATCGTGCTGCGATGAGGTGTAAAAAAAAAAAAAAAGAGATTCCACGATTACCATGGTATAGCGTACCCTTGCGATCAGCAAATAGCAGCGATCAGAAAATGCAAGTGTAAAGGAGGCTGGTGTAATAGGTCCCTAAGGGATTCCAGTATAGTCCTAAGGATTATGATAACAGATACAAATGGTGTTTTTCATCGTTTTATTTTCCCTTCACCTATGCTTCAATTAATAATGTTTTCCCATTTTATCCCAGAGACAATAGCCATTTGAAAGCAACGTTTTTAATTCTGGAACAATTCTGACTCCGTATTGGAGAGCTCTAATACTTTTCCAGTAATCCACAAATAATTTTCAAACTGGCCTATTAAAGCAAATCTGAAGTGAAAATTAAAAGTACAGTAAAAAACATACACAGGTCATACTTGCCCCCCGTGTAGTCTACTTATATCTTTCTCCTCTCCCGGGTCCTGTTTGTCCACTGTGATCAATGGAATTCTCCGTCCCCCATTTTAAAAATGGTGATAACCCCGTAACAGTTTCCTGGTCAACTCACTGTTAGACTTTAATATTGCCCACTTGAGCCATAGAGAAACATGGACATTACCTTGCATATCAGTTGTCCTGTCAGTTATAAATGACAGCAACTGATATTTCAGTTCTCAACGGGAAGGAATCAGTAGAAGAAAATGGTGAGCTTCTGAGAGGAGCTAACGGTGAGGTAAGTATGTAAAATTAATTTGCAGGTGCATCATGTGTTTATTTTAATTAATTTTACTCGATTCAGGTTCCCTTTAACTACTTAGTGCACCAGGTGCAGTATAATCACGCCCTGGGAGACATCATCTGAAGTTGCAGGGCCACGAAAGTTAGTTAATGGGAGCGGGCGGCTGTCGCCCGCTCCACCGTTTCCGCCGGTTAGCGGGGAGATGAATGAATGGGAACTCTGTTCCCATTCATTAATCTAAGTCCCTGAATCACTGAACGCTGGCATCTATTAGATGCCTGCATCATTGTATCTAAGGACACCATTAATTTCTTGGATGTGTCGTTGAAAATTTCTGAGGGTCACTTTGTGACGAGGTTGTTCCGTAAACCCACGGATCGGAACAATTTATTGCGCCCTGACAGCCATCATTACAAACATGTAGTTAAAGCCATTCCTAGGGGGCAGTTCCTCAGGGCAAGACGCATATGTACATTGGATGAAGATTACGAGAAAGCAGGCCGATCTTTAACTGTGAAGTTCACACAAAAGGGCTACAATCCCCAAAAAATTGATGCTGTGAGAAAGGAAGTTGGTGACATAGAGAGGTCAGCTCTGCTACACAGTACAGTTAAAAAGGTGAGATCTAAAGGCATACCTTTCGTTACCAGCTTGGGGAAGAACACTGAGCTGATCAAGAACACGGTACGCAGGTTTTGGCCATTACTCAGTAATGACAGAGAGTTGGGAGCATTGTTCAAGGAGGAACCTATTTTTTCCATCAGAAGAGGTAAAACTATCTGTGATAGGGTCAGACACACTGACACCGCCCCTATGAAGAAATTGAGTAATACAGGTAGGGCGGGGACCTATCCCTGCCTTAACTGCAATGTATGTAACGCCATTATTAGAGGTAACACTGTCGGACATCCTCACACAGGCCGTAATATCGAGATCAAAGGGCGACATTACTGTTCTACTACATGGGTAGTGTACGGGCTTAAATGCCCGTGCGGGCTCATGTATGTAGGGGAAACCACTAGAACTGTAAGGACCCGCATACAGGAGCACAAGAGGGCCATTAGTAACTTCGCAGAAGGAAAGCGGGGCAGTTATGACACCTCTGTTGCCAGACACTTTGATGCAGCGGGACACAATGCAGCACAGCTTAGATGGTGTGTTTTAGAGGCTGTTACACCCACTAATAGAGGTGGGAATTTAGAGAAGGTTTTAAAACAAAAAGAGGCACGATGGATCCATGACTTGGATGTTGTATCCCCTAGGGGGATGAATGAACGTCTGCCCTTGAAATGTTTTTTGTAGTGCTATATGTCATTGTATAAAATGCAACAGTGCAATATTGCTGTAAAGGTTGTTATGTACATCAATTTTAATTGCATGTTTTATTCACAGGTGGTCTTGTGGCAGTCCCCTATCGGAAGTGCCTGATACACGGTCAGTTCTCTATGTCTTTTATTTATCTTTTGGTAGCCGATGAGGAGTGCCATATGACCGTTTGAATTACATAACCTGGAATCGCAGGGTTAATGTATTGGTGGGTGGATCCACTAAGGGTGTGGTCCTTTATATGTGTTTGTATATATATGTGGCTGGGTATGTTTCAATGCTGTTTTACACCTGATGAAGGAGGTTGTTCCTCCGTAACATGTAGTGTTCTTGTTCGTGAAATACACAGCATTTTGATTGCAGCCAGTGAAGTGCCGTCTCTTTCTTTACGTTCAATGGGATACAAGCTGTATGAGCAATCCAGCTGAGGCAAGGCACCGGCATAGTGTCTCAAGTAGTTTTCACTTGAGTTGCTGCTTATCCAACATCATCTCCTTTTGTTGCATCATTGTATCTTCCTGTTACACGGCCACGCATTACTTCCGATTCACGTCCTTACGTACGCGAATCAGAAATAATGACTGAGGACATCTTGTGGCCAAATAGTAAATCTACATCACAACACACTTTGATAAAAAATACCTACACTTACACCTAAAATTAACTATTTCCCTCCCACAAACTCTAGTACCCAAACAGTAGATAGATAGATAGATAGATAGATAGATAGAGAATTAAAAAAATACATAAATAGTTGCCTTAGGGACTAAACTTTTTAAATAGGTATGTCAAGGGGGTATATAACTGTCATTTTTAATTTGCTCCTCCCAAACAAAGCCTAATTGGTTATTGGCAAAAGAATGAGAGGAGCGCTGACAGGTGAAAATTGCTCTGGTCGTAAAGGGGTATAACCCCTCACAGGTCAAGTGGTTAAAGGACAACTGTAGTGAGAGGTATGTGGAGGTTGCCATATTTATTTCCCTTTTAAACAATACCAGTAGTGTCTGAATCACAAACCAGAAACAAGCATGCAACTAATCTTGTCAGATCGGACAATAATGTTGAACACCTGATGTGCTGCTTGCTTGTTCAGGGTCTGTGGCTTTAAGTATTAGAGGCAGGGGATCAGCAGGATAGCCAGGCAACTGGTATTGCTTAAAAAGGAAATAAATATGGCAGCCTCCATATACTTCTCACTACAGTTGTCATTTAAGCTTATATTCATTCTCTAATAGGCAATATAATAAAAATGCATACAATAACGCAAATTGCATATATATACTAATAAATATATATCAAATGAATGAATAAAAAACATATAAAGCACCTAGATTTTATGCATTTTTGACTATCTGAGATAAGTAAAATACATAAGGGGAAAAAAGAAAAAGAGAGAAGAAACAAAAAAAAAAACAAAAAAAAGGATTCACAAGAAAGCCCATTAAACAGTGAGCCAGAAGAAAGTGTTTACTGAAGACCTTAACTGCAAACATTCATTTTCATTACCCCCTGTATATTCCTGAATGGAATGGCACTCAGTTTTGTTATCATTTGAATTGTCTTTATTTACAGGGCAATGAATTTCATGGCCAATTTCACTGAATTTGATATGGAGCCCAGATGCATTAGAGCTACAAGGAGAGGGGGGAAAAAAGAAAAAGATCCCATCAGACAGGGAGATGCTAATTTCTCTCCAGGGAGAAAAGCTTTGTTTAGATTCTTAAATGATTTCTGATTGCTCTATCACATATTAGATTATGGACCCGGTATCATTAGAAAACAAGAATCTGAAAATAGAAGCCAACTGGGCGGGGAACAAATAATAAGGGTTATAATTGCAGAGCCAGCTGCCTCTTATCGGGCAAATTCCAGCAATTTCTGATATTTACTTGGTAACAACACTCCACCAAGCATTGTCCGGAAAATAATGGCCTGTTTATGAAGATTCCTGTATATTTCTGCATTTGCTTTCATCCTCTGCTGAACAGAAGGCATCCCAGATTATAATAGGTTTCTCTTATTTTCTAAAATGGTTGTAAAATGTAAAATACATACATATAAAAATATACTTTTCTCCAAGATTGATATGCACTATAAAATTAAAATTTTTTTCCTATATTGCTCTCACAAAAGGTAACAAAAAGCTGACAGATCTGACAGATTTTAGACTAGTCCATCTCCTCTGGCCTGGAACCCACTACAATTCGCTATCGCAATAGCTATCATTTTTAAAGAGAGTTTTGTAAACTATTTCCTGAGCGTTTTCTGGCGATTTTTGTAGTGATTTTAAAAAGTGTTAACTTTTTGCCAGCGATTGGTCCTTTCAATTTTTTTTTTTTACAGTCTGCAGTAATGTAAAAACGCTAGCAAATCACTCCGTCAAAAATGCTGCATGTCCTGCGTTTGCGATTTTGGTAATCGCAATCACTCCAGTGGAGTTTGGCCCATCCATTAACATTAGCTGAGCATTTAGGGAAATCGCTAGCGTTTTGAAAACCTCCCTAAACGCGCCGAAAAAAAAAAATCGCTCTAGGTGGTTCCAGGGGATTCTTAAGCTGGCCACTAATGGTCCAATTTCTAGCGAAAAATAGTTCGAGCGATCAGAAATTCTGATCGGACGAAAAATCGTTCACTACACCATCAACTGACCAATAATTGCTTCCTATCTATCACGACCACCAAGAAAATCCAAGTTTTCGTTCGACGAAAATTCATTCGGGCGACATTTTTTTCACTCGTTCATAATCGATTGTGTCTATCAATGGAGATTATTTACAACCAATCCGATCAGAATTTCTGATCGCTCGAACGATTTTTCGCTAGAAATTGGACCGTTAGTGGCCAGCTTTAGTATAGCCTTAATTCTTTACAAAAGCACTCCCTGGAGAGGAAGGACCTATACAAAGATGTCAGCCAGCCTCCCTACTCACTTGCACACTATTTTGACAGTTGGACTGGGCAACTGAAGTTTAGGAAATGCATTTATAAAGAAAGAAAAAAAAAATGAGAATCCCACATGATGAGATGGACTATTCCAAAACCTGTCAGATTTTCACTACCTACTGTAAGTGACAGTGACGTAGGAGAAAAAAAAAGTAATCGGTAGTGCATTTTATTCTGGGAGAAACGTACATTTAAATGTATGCATTTTCACAATAGCTGTCCTTTAATGCACCTTCTTATAATGCGGATTCTTTCCCGTTAAAAGATAAAAAAGTTAGGGTTGGTTCAGACGGCCGTCTTCCAGCGTCACATCCCTGCGGCGACTCTTTCGGGGGCTCTCGGCAGTGATTGGCGGCGTCCCGATCTGCGGTTTTCCTCCCCGCAGGAAGACATGAAGACGCGCTGGTTAATCGAACCTGGAAGCCGCAAGAAACGACGGGGGAAATCGGGATCGGAATGCCACGTTTGCGCAAACGACACCCGCCGTCTGATACAAACACTCCCATTTACTTGAAAGGGAGCGTTTACTGACGAGTTCCGGTCGCTGGCGGTAAATGCCCACCAAGCGTGGACCGGCCCTAACTTCTCTCATTCCAGAGCTGTAGATCAAAAGTTATTCTCTCAACAATATTTTCAACTTGGCTATAAGTGTGAAGAAAGCCACATCCATAGCTCAGATGGGTGAGTATGGAGTGTATCAGTTTTCTGATTAGAGCAGGTGATTAATCCTTCAGAGTTGCATCTGCTCTGTGTAGCTACTTGCAGAGTGCAGGGTGAAGGGAGTTACAGGGGGATACTGGCAAGTATTTTACAGAGACCATTAAAGTGGATCCAAGATGAAGAACTAACTATAGCAAGTAACTTGTCTATATATCTTATCTAAAGTTTCAATGGTTTACACAGTAAATCTAGCTGCAAACAGCTTCAACATTATATGATTATTTCTTCCTGTGATCAAATGAGAGCAGCCATATTCTGCTTGTCATCATTACACACAGGCAAGCTGCTCTGCATCTCCTCCCCTCCGCCTGTGAATACTCCACTTCTCTCTCCTCCTCTTTCCTTCCCACTCCACCCCCTTGCCTCTGAAATCTCAGCAGCTCCCGGCTGGTAACACCTCCCTTATCCTTCAGGAAACGCATCCTCCTCCCCAGGCTGAGCTCCCATAAGCACTTGCTACATGGGACTCAGAATGCCTAGGTGCTGGAGGGGCTGTCGGCAAGGCTTGTTTAGTGTATAGGCAATTAGGGCATTAAAACAACAACAAAAAAAGTATTTGGCTTGAGGAATACCCTATAAAATATAAGTAAAGCTGGCCTACTAATGATAGAATCTTTTTCATCCAATCTTACCATTTCTATGTAATATAAAAAGTACCTGCTTAAAGGAAAGGTTCAGGGAGGGTGGGCAAAAAATAAAAATCAAATTCCACTTACCTGGGGCTTTCTCCAGCCCGTGGCAGGCAGGAGGTGCCCTCGCCGCGGCTCCGCAGGCTCCCGGTGGTCTCCGGTGGCCGACCCGACCTGGCCAGGCCGGCTGCCAGGTCGGGCTCTTCTGCGCTCCAAGGCCCGGAACTTCTGCGTCCCACGCCGGCGCTCTGACGTCATCGGACGTCCTCCGGGCTGTACTGCGCATGCGCAGAACTACTACATGCGCAGTAGAGCCCAGAGGACGTCCGATGATGTCAGCGCGCCGGCGTGGGACGCAGAAGTTCCGGGCCTTGGAGCGCAGAAGAGCCCGACCTGGCAGCCGGCCTGGCCAGGTCGGGTCAGCCACCGGAGACCACCGGGAGCCTGCGGAGCCGCGGCGAGGGCACCTCCTGCCTGCCACGGGCTGGAGGAAGCCCCAGGTAAGTGGAATTTGATTTTTATTTTTTGCCCACCCTCCCTGAACCTTCCCTTTAAATTATCCATTCAATATATTCACTCAGTTTACACTTATATTACATAGAAATGGTAAGATTGGATGAAAAAGATTGTATTGTTAGTGGCCACCTTTAGGGGCACAATTATGAAATGTGTAAACATTTATCTTGGATCCACTTTAAAAAGTACAGACTGCATACTTATATGTATAAAAAATAAGCATTTCATCCTCCAGGCACAGCAAGCCACAGACCGGAAATGAACTGTATAGAAGCAATGCATATCATATTTTGGTTTTCTACAAAGTCGGAATTTCAATTTAAAGAGGAGCATATCCTGAAATTCAGAAAATGTAATTTAGGACTCAAATATGTTACGGCAGTCATATTAACCATTTCCAGTTCAATTTCCCTATCACCCAAGTCCACAGACATGGCTGTAGCATCATCCAGGCTGCATAGATATGTGGACAGAGGTGCACACTATCAGTACTGTATCTGCAATAAATGGGAAGACTTATGCTTTCCTGTGCAAGCTGTTGTGTGATTATTGCATGCAAATCTCTGCATATTGAGCATTGTGATCTAGCTTGTGCACTGTCTGTGCTCACTTGCTGAAGCACTGAAAAGAAAAAGGTCTCCCAATTATTGACTGAATGAGGATCCAGTACGATTATACTTCATGTGCTTGATAAATATGACAATTTCTGATATAGTAAACTACTTTTCTTGGTCCCTTGGAGTTTACTATAAAGGGATTCTACTGAAGCTTAGTAAAGACGGTGATCAGCTGTTACCGTTGTAGTGTGAAATGTGCTAATAATTTTGTCTAGAATCTCAGATTACATGACCAAAAGGAGCCAGTTTTCAGGCTTTGTAAGGTGTTGTGGGGGATGATGCCTTAAAGAGAACCCGTAACCAAGAATTGAACTTCGTCCCAATCAGTAGCCGATACCCCCTTTCCCATGAGAAATCTATTCCTTTTCTCAAACGGATCATGGTGGGGGGCTGTATGGCTGATATTGTGGTGAAACCCCTCCCACAGTGTGATGTCATCCCCTCAAAGCTCTGAGGTCCTGTCCTGTCAACACACTGTGGGAGCCTTGTTGCATTGTGGGAAGTAACAGCTGTTTCCAACTGCCCAAAAAAAAAATAAAGCAGCATCTCCTTCCAGTGACATCACCTGCCAGCAGTAAAAATGTCACCATGTGATAAATGTCAGAATGTAAATCAGGGAGAGGAAAGATTTTACAATGAGCAAACACTGACTAAATCATTTATACATAATGATTGTAAAAATTAAGCACTTTATTACATTATTTTCACTTGAGTTTCTCTTTAACCACTTTACCCCCGCCCGTATGGATTTCTCCGTCCCTTTTTCCATCCTTTAACCCCCAGGGACGGAGAAATCCGTACTTTCCGCGCTCCCGCCGCTGCCCGCGCTCCCGCTCGTAAACACCCCGCCCGCCGCTAGTAAACACGCCGCCGCCCGCTCGCCCAGAGATCAACGAACGGAAAAATCCATTCCTGTTCGTTGATCTAAGCCCCGAAATAATCCGCTGCCGCTCGGCTGAGCAGCGCGATCATTGTGAGAAATAACAAACTCCCAGCCTCTTTCTACTTCCTGCAAGCGTCCGGAAGGACGCTTGCAGGTCGCATGAAACAAAAAGTTACTGTTGCCATCTTGTGGCCAAATAGTAAAACTACACCCTAAGCATTTTTTTTTTTTTTTTTTTTTTTTTTTTTTTTTTTTTTTTACACACAAATAAACTAGTTTTACACAAAAAATTTACTTACCTCCCACACTCCCCAATTTTTTTTTTTTTTGTAATAAAAAAAAAAAAATTACAATTTAAAAAAAAATACATAAATAGTTACCTTAGGGACTGAACTTTTTAAATATTTATGTCAAGAGGGTATAACACTGTTACTTTATAAACTACGGGCTTGTAATTCGGGATGGACGCAAAACTGAAAAAAATGCACCTTTATTTCCAATTAAAATATTGGCGGCAAACATTGTGATAGGGACATAATTTAAACGGTTTTATAACCGGGACAAATAGGCAAATACATTTAATGGGTTTTAATTACAGTAGCATGCATTATTTAAAAACTATAAAGGCCGAAAACTGAAAAATAATAAATTTTTTCCCACATTTTTTCCTATTTTCCCATTAAAACACATTTAGAATAAAATTATTCTTGGCATAATGTCCCACCTAAAGAAAGCCTAATCGGTGGCGAAAAAAACAAGATATAGTTCATTTCATTGCGATAAGTAATGATAAAGTTATAGACGAATGAATGGAAGGAGCGCTGAAAGGTGAAAATTGCTCTGGTGGTCAAGGGGTAAAACCCCTCAGTGGTGAAGTGGTTAAATTCCTCTATTTCACTTACTGATCTGGGATGAATACGTGAAGTAAGTTTAAAGGAAAAGTGTCTACGACAATAAGTACTGTGTTCTTATCAGTAAACACAGAGTTCACTTTCCCAGAGCTTGCAGAACTTATCTCCATGCCTGATCCTAACCAGCAGCAGTGGCTAACCTGACATGAGAGTAATACAGAGGCTGAAATCTTCATTCCCTTAAAGGGGAACAGAAGAGAGAGGTATATGGAGGCTGCCATGTTTATTTCCTTTTAAGCAATACCAGTTGCCTGGCAGCCCTGCTGATCCTCTGCCTCGAATACTATTAGCCATAGCCCCTGAACAAGCATGCAGCAGATCACGTGTTTCAGACTTTAAAGTCAGATCTGACAAGATTAGCTGCATGCTTCTTTCTGGTGTTATTCAGATACAACTGCAGAGAAATAGACCAGCAGGGCTGCCAGGCAACTGGTATTGATTAAAAGGAAATAAATATGGCAGCCTCCGTATACCTCTTACTTCAGTTCCCCTTTAAAACAATGCCAGTTGACTGCCTGCCATGCTTTCGGCTTTAGGGGTTTTTGAGTCACACCTGCAACAAGCACGCAGCCAGTGGAGTCAGAGCATCTGATCTACATGCTCATTCTGGGCCAGTGACTTATAGTATTAGAGGCTGTGGATCAGCACAGAAATCAGGCACCTGGCAATGCTAATTAGAGGATGAAGATGGCAGTCTCCATATAACTCTCCCTTCAGATGCCCTTTAATTGCACCACCTCCACTGTTCAGAATACAAGGGAGTTCTGCACAGACTAAATCTGTCTAGAGAAGTGTTCAGCCTATAGCACAGCCAGTCAGTGGTGCATAGAGTGGCCAGGATTTGGGCTCCTTGCCATGCAGTTTACAAGCAGTATATTTGACATTGGCTAATGACTACACAGATCTAGTAAAACATCTGTGCCTAGAGTGAAGGTTTAATCAGTCTTTACTGAAAACATAAAAGCTGAACTAAATGATTTCTTTCAGAATGACTAGTAAATCAGCTTTAATATATTATCAACTAGGCGACCTAAGCCCGTTTAAAAACAGGCTCTAGGTCAGTCACCGCCGCAGCATTACAGCGTGCATGTGTGCGCCCGTCCGCCGCACGCACACACCCGCCCCCCCCCCGGCCGGCCCGCCCCCTGGTGCGTCCTGCGTCCTGTCCTAAGGGCTGTCAGTGCTGGACATGCGCAGTGACACAGGGACATGGGGAGATTATATAAAGAGATTACCAAAACCCAGATTATAAACCACCAGGGCCCGTACCAGTATGCAGCACCTTTTTAAAAGCACTCACTCCCTTCAGGTCAGCGTGCAGCCAGGAAAAGGACTTGGCGTTTGTCTGGAGTGAAGCTTACCTTCCTTCCCCAAGAGCACCCTCTAGTGGTTAAAGCGCACAGATGCATACACATAGAGCTGCCAGCTATGACACGCTCCAGAGGGAAATGATTTAGGCTGGGTGCACACATAGCAGAAACGCTAGCGTAGCGGGAAATGCTGCGTTTTCTGCAGCAATGTTAGTCTATGGGATGCAGAAGAAGCTGCGTTTTAATGCATTTTTACAGTATGCGTTTCGCAAATGCTGGTAGTGTTGCATAATATGCAGGCTGGCTGCCAAAATGCACATAATGAAGTCTATGGTAACGCATATCCAGAGCGTTTTTCATGCGTCTAATTAAAAAGTAAAAACCTCTGATGTGTTTCCACGCATATGCTTTTTACATTAGCGAACCGCAAATGCATTAAAACACACGCAAAGCGCTTGAAAAATGCACCTGTGTAAAAAAAACGTAAACTAGAACGCGCCAACAATGGAGTAAAAACGCAATAGAAAATCGCAAACGCACCATCCTAAAACACTACTTTTTCACGCTAGGTAATTGTGAACCCAGCCTCAAAGGATACCTTATTCTATTTAAAAAAAGGACGCCTCCTGTGTCTGGGGAGTTGTGCAAAGGCTTACCGCACCTCCCATGCTCTGGCGTCACTCTCTGTTCTCCTACAATTTGCCCCGTTCTTTCCCCCGAAGCGGACATACTGTGCATGCAAAGCGTAGTATGTCTGGGTTGGAGGTCGCCGACCAGGAGGGAAAGAACGAGGCAAATTGGAGGAGAACAGAGAGTGACGCCGGGGCACGGGAGGTGCGGTAAGCATTTGCACAAACTTCCCACACACACAGGAGGCGTCATTTTTTTAAAATAGAATGAACACTACGGTATCCTTTAAAGTTGACCTGAACTCTTGTACAGGACAAAAGGAAAACAGAGAAATGCACCCTGTATATATTTAGAGAATTTAGCCTGTCTAATTCATTTGGGACTAATCAGTTTTGTCATTTGATCCCTCAGCTGTGTCAGCTCAGGAATCTCCTCTGCCATGGCATGTAGTCATTACTGTGGCTACATCAAGTGACTGGGTGATGTAATTACCCTAATAAACTACATCTCCCTGCATGCACCGAGGTGCCCGGGGGCATGCAGCATTTCCATGGTTCTGCAGCACACAAACAAGGTGGAGGAGCGTGGACAGTCGTGGGGTGTATTGATGCACTAGAGAGCAGCTACCACTAGTTAAGTAAATAATATATGCTATAGCAGCATAGAGAGTGATAGCAGCGGCTGGGAACGCAGAAAATCAGCCGCGTTCCCAGCCTGTCGACGGCTGTCGCCGAACCGGAAGTAGCCGCCGGCGGGGACAGGACGATCGGAGCGGGGCTGCGAGGGCACCATCCAGCTTCGGGGTGCTGAGGGATGCCCCAGGTGAGTAAATGTCATTTTTTTTTTTTTGACTTAAGTATTCCTTTAAAGTCAGAAATTCCAGAAGTGACCCGGAGGCGGGGCCGGAGCATCGGTGAGTGGCTGCGCGGGCACAGGATGTCTGCGGGGGACCATTAGAAGCCCCGGGTAAGTTCAGCTCATTTTCCCCCGACCCCCCTACAGTATCCTTTTAAATACATACCTAAAGGCCGGCGGTAGAGGCTTCCGTCTTCTTTCGCGTCATGTGACTACATGATACGCTGTGTAATCACTGCGCAAGAAGAGGAAGCCTCTGCCGCTGACATTGGGCTGGCAAACGGAGTGAAAACCGATACGATCCATTGGTGATCAGATCTGATTTTTTTAAAATTCATTTGCCAATGTGCACAGAGCCATCCGTATCTGTTTGCCTTATATCTGTATATATATATATATATATATATATATATATATATATATATATATATATATATATATATATATATATATATATATATATATATATATATATATATATATATATATATATATATATATATATCTCTATCTATCTATCTATATATATATATATATGTACGCTATAGCAGCATAGAGAGTGATAGCAGCGGCTGGGAACGCGGAAAATCAGCCGCGTTCCCAGCCTGTCGCCGAACCGGAAGTAGCCGCCGGCGGGGACAGGATGATCGGAGCGGGGCTGCGAGGGCACCATCCAGCTTCGGGGTGCTGAGGGATGCCCCAGGTGAGTAAATGTCATTTTTTTTTTTGACTTAAGTATTCCTTTAAAGTCAGAAAACCACTGCGCCTATATTGCCGTGTCCTCGATCCCACTGATGTCATCAAGAGCGCATAGCGCAGGCCCAGTATGGTCTGTGTCTGCGCAGTACACTCCTGGTGACATCAGCGGGAGCGAGGACACGGAAACGCAGGCGCAGTGGTTTTCTGACTTTAAAGTCAGAAATTCCAGAAGTGAACCGGAGGCGGGGCCGGAGCATTGGGGAGTGGCTGCACCAACACAGGATGTCTGCGGGGGACCATTAGAAGCCCCGGGTAAGTTCAGCTCATTTTCCCCCGACCCCCCTACAGTATCCCTTTAAGGCCCGGTTTACCCTCGCACACCCACCCGCCTGGCTGCTGCACCCTCCCACCGCTCAGGTTCACGTCCCCACATCCCCCATGGAACAGTCTGTTTTCTCACTAGTGTGAAGAAACGTTCTGTTTTCCATTGCCCCAATGAAGCAGCATTATGTGTCCAGTTCCGTTACGATAGGCAGAACAGTCCGGAAAATTAGGGCCTGCTGCATTTTTTTGGTCCAGGGACCGGAACGTATCCGTAACAATGTATCCGTAACAATGGACGCATGTGAACGGCCCAATAGGTTAACATTGGATCCTTTCACATCCGTTCCGTTTGTACAGTATACGTTCCGTAAAAAACGCTAATGTGAACAGGGCCTTATGAATGGGTGTGTCAAGGCGTAATTGCAGGTGATGCCACTCACAACAGGGCAAACAGCATCACTAACAAAGGGATACATGTCAAATGAGGTTGAGAAACCATTGTAGAACATATCAGTGGATGAAAAAGGAATAAGATTCCGTGTGCACCTTGCTCCCTCTAGTGGTTATCAAGTAAACTAAACGGTTCTCAATTAGGTTTTTCTCAGTTACAAGGTGCCCACATAATGTAGACCTATACTCACGTCATTGTTGACCTCGCACTAAAAACCGCTGACTGCCTGGCTGTCACACTGATCTCCTGGTAGAAAATTCACTTATACAGCTACAACCAACATGCAGCTAGTTTATAAGTAGATCAGCATTTAGAACTTCAAAACACATTTGAAGCAGAGGATCGCCAAAACAAGGAAGGAATTAGGCTCCCTGCACACTGCAAATCCGTTTTGCGATTCCGTTTCCGATTTGCAATTCAGCAGCCCTAGAACACATGCAGGGATGAGTTTCATATGTGGCTTGTTATGACAGGTGGTTATACACTGTCGGTTGTAGAGTTGTATACCAGCGCGGCTAAAGTTTACAGCTATGTCGGAATGGTCGCCGCACCAACCGGTATAAATTCTAAGCAGTTACAGCGTATTGCCATCTGTCATAAGAAACATGTCAAACTCATCCTGCATGTGTTCTAGTGCTGTGCGGAGATCTGCAATAGGAAGCAATAGAGGATCTGGGACGGGAGTGTGGATGGTGGTCAGCAGACATCCCTGGCATGGCCGGATTTGAGCCAAGTCAACCTAGGCTGCCTGGATGCCCAAGTGAAAACCAGGGGCGGGTAGCTGCACGCTGAGGTGCAATGGCACATATAGAATGCCAAAGCTGCCAAACATGATGCTCTGCGGAGAGAAGGTCCGCCCCCTCTACTGACTTCCTACAGCAGAGTGTGTACAGTGCATCTTCTGTCTCTGGGCTTCTGATACAGTTAGCAGACAGTAGTCTTCTGCTCTGCTTCTTACTTTACCAAAGCTAGTAGGTAGGCTATGCGCTGGCAATTTGTCCTCTTACTCCTGTTGTCCTTCATTCCGTGTGTTGTTTCAGGCTGAGCTGCACACATACATAAAAAGTAGAAATCCGGCCCTGATCCCTGTTACACCGTCTCTTTCGAACTAGCCACGCAGGTTAAATATATGACCACCTGTTAGAGGGCGCATAAAACTGGCCACCAGTGTTTGAGTAGCAGAAATGATTGGGGTGGGGGGTGTTTATGTAGAATGTGTGGTCTGAGGCTGGGGGGAGATCGTGGTTTATGACCCATTCACACTAGGGCAATTAGTGGGCAATTCCCGCTAATCGCCAAAGCAGTAGCGCTTTTTAAAGCGTAGTGCTATTCTAAACTATGGCAGTGTTCTACTGCCGCAATTGGTGCCAATTGCAGATATTTAGCGATTAGCGCCAATCGCAAAACGTGCTGCCTGCAGCATTTTTGCAGCGATTCTGGGACGATCGCGGTACAGTGCTTAGTAAAGCGCTGATCGCGATCACTCTGCATTGCAGAGGTGTCCTGTGACTTTTTACCATGCTAATTGCGGTAAAATCACTTGCGCAAAATGCTAGTGCTATCGTTTTGTGATTTCAGATGTGAACGGGGCCTAAGGGCGATTTACACATTACAGTTACATAGTTATTTGGGTTGAAAAAAGACATACGTCCATCGAGTTCAACCAGAAAACAAAGTACAACACCAGTCTGCTCCTTGTTTATCCAGAGGATTGATGTAAGCTTGTTGTCAGGGTTGATGTTTGCTGTGGGAGGGACAGCAGGGCGGAGAAAATAAACATTGAGCGTAGTTGAAAAGAAAAAAAGAAAAAAAAAAAGGGCAGAAGTGAGGTCACTTTTGGCATCACAGAAGCAGTCAAGATGGAAACCAGCATAAATAGCTTTCTTTTTCCATATTGATTTTTACTAAATTCTGCCAGTGAACACTAAAATCAACGGGAATGGTAGGCTGAACAAGTGATTTCCCATTGAAATTTATATTTTTATTTTTTTCATTAAATATAGACTTCCAATTCACTTTAAGACATTAACTGAGCCCTCTCTGATCCAGAGCCCAATTGCAGTTGCCATGGCTGCTATTATCTATTGCCATGTGCCTGCCAGCATTGAGTGCAATACATTTCTTCATACCCCAGGCCCTAAATTTATAAGGAATGTATTGTACTTAGTAGAGCAGAAGCTTTAGTAGCAGACAGCAGGGATCTTCTCCCTGAGCAGGGAGAGAATTGTATGAAGCCTTCACTGATTGTCATACTACTCACCGTCCTTCCATCTCTAGGCTGGACCTCGATATTCATCTCCTTACTCTTCTTCATTGCTGCTTCCAAGTTCTTCTTCAGGTCAATAGCAAACCTGAGGCTCTCATCTGTGACGCCGGCCTTCGTAAAGACCTGAGAGAAGTAAATGACTGGTAAGACTGTGAAACAATACAAGTAGCAAGCGCCGAATTCAAGAATGAAATGATATTTATACAGTTTTCCCACATATAGGAACTACTGCTTACAAGAGATGGTCACTGAGATGGTTGGAAATATGTCTTGCAGGCATGTTTAATGTCAATTCTACGCAGCTTGGAATTGGCCAATCAGGAGCCCTTCCTGTCAATTTCGATTGGCCTCGTTCTAAGCTGCACACAATATGTCATTATTTGCATCATATTGACCATCTCTAGTGCTCAGGACCATGGGAATGGGCCTCCCTGTGAGAGGACAGGATACTGTCACTTTCATGACGTCACTTCATTTGTACCCGGAGACCAGTCTCTCAGTCCACTAGTGGAAGTGAGCATTAGGCCTGGAACCCACTGGCAGCACTTTTCTATGCTCTTGTGATTTGAAAGCTCTTGCTAATGTAATGCTCTGGGTGTGATCCCACTTGGGGGATAAGATAAAAAAAATCCCCCATAGCATTACATTAGCAAGAGCTTTACAACTCACAAGAGCTTAGAAAAGCACTGCTAGAGGATCCCAGGCCTTAAAGAGACTCTGTAACATTAAAAAACGCCCCTGGGGGGTACTCACCTCGGGTGGGGGAAGCCTCGGGATCCTAATGAGGCTTCCCACGCCGTCCTCTGTCCCACGGGGGTCTTGCTGCAGCCCTCCGAACAGCCGGCGACAGACCCGACTGTAATTTCAACATTTACCTTTGCTGGCTCCAGCGGGGGCGCTGTGGCTGCTGTCGGCTCCGAACTACACGGAAATACCCGATCTCCGGAGACTCCGGAGACTTGCGCCTTCGCAGTAGAGCGGACCCGACGGCGATCGGGTATTGCCGCCTACTTCGGAGCCGACAGCCGTCAGAGCGCCTGCGCTGGAGCCGGGAAGGTAAATATTGACGTCACCGCTGCACGGAGGGCTGCAGCGAGACCCCCGAGGGACGTAGGACAGCGTGGGAAGCCTCATTAGGATCCTGAGGCTTCCCCCACCCGAGGTGAGTACCCCCCAGGGGTTCACGTTACAGTTCCTCTTTAAGGGCCCCATACACTGGTCGATTTCAACCATCGATCGACTGATTCTAAAAATGTGATCAATCGATCAGAAATCGATTCCATCAAATTCCCTAGCCGATCAATTTGTAGCCGATTTCAATCAATTTCGATGAATTTGATCTAACTGACAGGATGAAAAATCTAGGTCGATCTGCTGCATTTAGATTGATTTCCAATAGATTTCATTCTGAAATCTATTGGAAATATGTTCCTAGTGTGTGGCACACATCAGATGGATTCCTGTCAGATTGGACTTGACAGGCATCTGACAGAAATCTGATGGTCGAATCTGCTGCAAATCTATGAGTGTATGGCCACCTTTACATGAAGCAAGAACAGCTTTTTGTATAGGTTTCTAAATTAATTAATCTGCATTATGAGTTATTTAAAGTCCCTTTCTATAGGGAACCCGAAGTGAGAGGGATATGGAGGCTGACATTTATTAACCACCTTAGCGGTATGGACGAGCTTAGCTCGTCCATTACCGCCAGAGGGTGCCGCTCAGGCCCTGCTGGGCCGATTTTGATCAAATAAAGAGCAGCACACGCAGCCGGCACTTTGCCAGCCGCGTGTGCTGCCCGATCGCCGCCGCTCTGCGGCGATCCGCCGCGAGCAGCGGCGAAAGAGGGTCCCCCCAGCCGCCTAAGCCCTGCGCAGCCGGAACAAATAGTTCCGGCCAGCGCTAAGGGCTGGATCGGAGGCGGCAGACGTCAGGACGTCGGCTGACGTCCATGACGTCACTCCGCTCGTCGCCATGGCGACGAAGTAAACAAAACACGGAAGGCCGCTCATTGCGGCCTTCCGTGTTACTTTTGGCCGCCGGAGCCGATCAGAAGAACGCCTCCGGAGCGCCATCTAGTGGGCTTTCATGCAGCCAACTTTCAGTTGGCTGCATGAAATAGTTTTTTTTTTATTTAAAAAAAACCCTCATGCAGCTGCCCTGGCGATCTTAATAGAACGCCAGGGTGGTTAACCTTTAACCTCCTTAGCAATAATCCCGAGTCAGGCTCAGGACGGAAATCCGCAGCTCAGAGCGGTAATCCCGAGTCTGAGTGAGTTTCATGCAGGAGCTGCTGCAGATATCTGTATGGTTTTTTTCTTGTTTTTAAGGTCTAAGGGCTCATTCACATCTAGGGCATTTTTCTGCATTTTTCTCAAGTGCAGGCGATTTTCAAAAATCGCCCTAAAAGCGCTTGTGCAAGGATTCCCTATGAGAGAGTTCAAAGCTGAGTAGTTTGTCTCTGATCCGCTCAGCAAAGCGCTGCCTGTACCATTATTGAGGTGATTTCATCTCAATAGAAGGTATAGGAAAACCGCAAAACGCTCACAAAATCGCTTTGTGCAGCAATTGTGTTTGCGTTTTTAAGAATAAATACATTGTATTTATTATTTTCCAGGTCAAAGAGTGAGTTCACTTCCTGACTTGCTTCAGGGAGTGAATAAAATAAAATGAAATAAAAAAAAAAAAAAAAAAAAAAAAAAAGCCTCGCAGTGTGACCCCGGGAGAAGCTAACAAAAATTGCGCACAAAATCACAAAACGCTTGCGATTATAGATGTGAACAAGGCCTAAAAGCAATTTTAAAAAATAGCACGGCTTTTAGGCCCTGAATCTGGAAATAATCATAACGCCAGGGAGGTTAACCAATGCACATTGCCTGGCTGTCCTGCTGATCCTCTGACTCAAATCCTTTCAGCAATAGACCCTGAGCAAACATGCAGATCAGATTTTTCTGACCTAAAAATGACAAGATTAGCTGCATGCTTGTTTCAGGTGTGTGATTCAGACATTACTGATAGCAGGACTGCAAGACAGCTGGTATATGTCAGTCTCCATATCCCTCTCACTCCAGGTATCCTTTAACCACCTGTGCCCATGCTACAGTATAATCATGTCCAGTTGCAGCAGGACATGATTGTTACTCTGCAGCATTGGATGAGAGAACACCTGGTGACCGAATTTCCCTTTAACCACTTCACAGCTGAGGGGTTTTACCCCTTCAGCATCCGAGCAATTTTCTCCTTTCAGCGCGCCTTACATTCATTCGCCTATAACTTTATCATTACTTATCACAATAAAATGAACTATATCTTGTTTTTTTCACCATCAATTAGCCTTTCTTTAGGTGGGACACTATGTCAAGAATTATTTTATTCTAAATGTGTTTTAATGGGAAAATAGGAAAACATTTGGAAAAAAAAAAAAAACATTTTTCAGTTTTCCAAGATTATAGTTTTTAAATAATGCATGCTACTGTAATTAAAATTCATGTAACTTATATGCCCATTTGTCCCAGTTATTACACCGTTTAAATTATGTCCCTATCACAATGTTTGGCGCCAATATTTTATTTGCAAATAAAGGTGCATTTTTTCTCAGTTTTGTGTCTATCCCTAATTACAAGCCCGTAGTTTATGAAGTAACAGTGTTATACCCTCTTGATATAAATATTTAAAGATTTCAGTCCCTAAGGTAACTATTTAAGTTTTTTGTTTTTTTTATTGTAATTTTTTTTTTATTTATTTTAATATTACAAAAAAAAATATTGGTAACAATTGGGGAGTGTGGGAGTTAATGAGTTAAAATGAATAGTGAAAATAATGCATTTGTATTTGAAAAATTCTTTGGGGTGTAGTATTACTTTTTGGCCACAAGATGGGCACATTTAGTTTTTTCACAATGATCGCGCTGCTTCTCGTGGAAGCATGCCGACCATTGCGGGGGCAGAGATCAACGAACGGGAATGGATTTTCCCGTTCATTGATCTCCGGGCGAGCGGGTGGCGGCGTGCACGATCGTGGGAGTGCGAGCGGGAGCGCAGACAGCGGCGGCAGCGGCGGGGGGTGCGCATATCTACGCTCCGGGCGGGGAACTGAAGTCCAAAGGAGCGTAGATATACTGTACCCGGGCGGCGAAGTGGTTAAAATGCATATGAATTAAATGATTGGGAAACAGGGCATATCAATGCGTACGAAGTTCAACATTGCTGTGGAGCTGGGCGCAGGGTGAGCCGAATGACGGCTGCCCCTGCTGCTGCTCAAGTCCCCAGCGGCACTAAACATTATTTCCCTTACGATTTGTAGCAACTTGGAGGAAGATGTAATTCAGGGTCTGGTGATCGCCGGAACCCCGAATTACCTTTGCGCAAGGCACACACTATAGCGGTGCTTAGCTTAGGCACTCTGTGCTGAGATGACCCACTTCGAGATCTAAAACCGCTCTGGTCCATAAGGAGAAAAAAGGTCTAGGTGCGGAGTGGTTAAAGGGAGCTGGTGATCATAATCTTACTAATATTATAAATGTGAACGTTTGGATGTTTGTTACTCGATCACAACAATGGCTGAACGGATTTGAATGAGATTTGTCACACACATAGTACATTACCTGGAATAACATACAGTGGTTTGCAAAAGTATTCTGCCCTCTTGAAGTTTTCCACATTTTGTCACATTACTGCCACAAACATGAATCAATTTTATTGTAATTCCACGTGAAAGACCAACACAAAGTGGTGTACACGTGAGAAGTGGAACGAAAATCATACAGGATTCCAAACATTTTTTACAAATAAATAACTGCAAAGTGGGGTGTGCGTAATTATTCAGCCCCCTTTGGTCTGAGTGCAGTCAGTTGCCCATAGACATTGCCTGATGAGTGCTAATGACTAAATAGAGTGCACCGGTGTGTAATCTAATGTCAGTACAAATACAGCTGCTCTGTGACGGCCTCAGGAGATTGTCTAAGAGAATATTGGGAGCAACAACACTGTGAAGTCCAAAAAACACACCAGACAGGTCAGGGATCAAGTTATTGAGAAATTTAAAGCAGCCTAAAGGCTCATACACACATCAGACCATAGTCTTTGGAAAATGAAAGATCACAGACCAATTTTACCCCCTTCCATGTAGTATGAGAGCCATACCTACACAGTCTATTCTATGGAGCTGAAGTCCCCATCAGACAGAAATCTTTGCAAGATGCTGCACACACAGATGCTGTAGACATTCAAAAGACCAGTATCTGCAAAAGATCTGTTCCTGCCAAAGATCCGTTCCTGCAAAATGCATTCATAGTCTATGATATCTGCAGATCATCATACACACCTTGTTTAACAGACATTCATCTGCAGATCAGATCCACCAGGATGGATTTTCAGATCTGCAGATGATTGTCTGATCTGCAGATGAATGTCAGTTAAACAAGGTGTGTATGATGATCTGCAGATCTCATAGACTATGAATGCAATTTGAAGAAACGGATCTTTGGCAGGAACAGAACTGTTGCAGATACTGATCTTTTGTGTCTGTACAGCATCTTTGTGTGCAGCATCTTGCAAATATTTTTTCTGATGGGGAGTTCAGCTCCATAGAAAAGACTGTGTAGGTATGGCTCTCATACTACATGAAGGGTGGTAAGATTGGTCTGTGATCTTTCATTTTCCAAAGACTATAGTCTGATGTGTGTATGAGCCTTTAGGCTACAAAAAGATTTCCAAAGCCTTGAACATCCCACAGAGCACTGTTCAAGCAATTATTCAGAAATGAAAGGAGTATGGCACAACTGTAAACCTACCAAGACAAGGCCATCCACCTAAACTCACAGGCCGAACAAGGAGAGCGCTGAACAGAAATGCAGTCAAGAGGCCCATGGTGACTCTGGACAAGCTGCAGAGATCTACAGCTCAGGTGGGAGACTCTGTCCATAGGACAACTATTAGTCATGCACTGTACAAAGTTGGCCTTTATGGAAGAGTGGTAAGAAGAAAGCCATTGTTAGCAGAAAAGCATAAGAAGTCCGGATTGCAGTTTGCCAGAAGCCATGTGTGGGACACAGGAAACATGTGGAAGAAGGTGCCCTGGTCAGATGAGACCAAAATGGAACTTTTTGGCTAAAATTCAAATCGCTATGTGTGGCGGAAAACTAACACTGCACATCACTCTGAAAACACCATCCCCACTGTCAAATAAGGTGGTGGCAGCATCATGCTGTGGGGGTGCTTCTCTTCAGCAGGGACAGGGAAGCTGGTCAGAGTTGATGGGAAGATGGATGGAGCCAAATACAAGGCAATCTTGGAAGAAAACCTCTTGGAGTCTGCAAAAGACTTGAGACTGGGGCGGAGGTTCACCTTCCAGCAGGACAACAACCCTAAACAAAGTCAGGGCAACAATGGAATGGTTTAAAATAAAACATATCCATGTGTTAGAATGGCCCAGTCAAAGCCCAGATCTAAATCCAATCGAGAATCTGTGGCAAGATCTGAAAACTGCTGTTCACAAACGCTGTCCATCTAATCTGACTGAGCTGGAGCTGTTTTGCAAATAAGAACGGGCAAGGATTTCAGTCTCTAGATGTGCAAAGCTGGTAGACATACCCTAAAAGACTGGCAGCTGTAATGGCAGCAAAAGGTGGTTCTACAATGTATTGACTCAGGGGGCTGAATAATTACGCACACCCCATTTTGCAGTTTGTTTGTTTTTTTTAAATGTTTGGAATCATGTATGATTTACGTGTACACCACTTTGTATTGGTCTTTCATGTGGAATTCCAATAAAATTGATTCATGTTTGTAGCAGTAATATAACAAAATGTGGAAAACTTCAAGGAGCCGAATACTTTTGCAAACCACTGTATAGGATACTTTTTATTCCCATAAGCAAAAAGTTGGCGGATACAAATACAAATTTCACCGGAAAAATGTAAACGGCAGCCATTCTTACACGGTTAATGGTAGGATTCTCAAACTTTGCACAGTTAGTCACTGGGACTAATATTCAGAAACGTGAGTGGAGCCTACAAAAGCCAATAAAAATTCACCTATTGATTTTCTAAGGAAATAATTCATTGCTGCCATTCTTGCACTGTTAATGGTACACGTTGGTAATTGGGTGACTGGGATTCAAATTCAGAAAAGGGGGTGGGGCCACAGCCAATCAGATTTGTTTCATTTCAATGCAAAATTATTGATGCCAAAGACCACAAAGGTCACTAAGGAATTGAGGAATTGGCCTCAATTCACTAAGCTTATCTCCTGTCTTTAACCTCCCTGCCGGTTATCCCGAGCTTAGCTCGGGGTAACCTGCCGCGGAGGATTCCTCAGGCCCTGCTGGGCCGATTTGCATAATTTTTTTTGTTACACGCAGCTAGCACTTTGCTAGCTGCGTGTAACTTACGATCGCCGCCGCTCCGCGCCGATTCGCCGCAACCCGCCGCATCAGAGGGTGCCCTCCCCCCAGACCCGTGCGCTGCCTGGCCAATCAGTGCCAGGCAGCGTCGAGGGGTGGTTCGGGACTCCCTCTGACGTCATGACGTCGGTCGACGTCATCGCGCCCGTCGCCATGGCGACGGGGGAAGCCCTCCTGGAAATCCCGGATGGGTATATGCGCCGGCGGCGATCGGCGCATTCGGGGGGACGCCGCAGGGAGGGGGGCAGCATGTAGCTAGCGCTAGGCTAGCTACATGCTAAAAAAAAAAAAAATAATGCCAAAAAACACCCTCCCTGCCGTGCACAGCAATTTTTTATAACGGCAGGGAGGTTAAAAACGTTTCTAAAGTTATCACCATGGTGATGAGGCATGTAGTACTCAGGAAACATTTTACCTCAGGCAAACCTAAAATTAACTCTTCTGTCTTTAAGTTAGCTATTCAATCCTTAGAATAACTCCAGAATTCTAACATTAAAGACAGGCTGTTAATTAACTGGATGAGAAAATAACTACATAGGAGTTAACTACAGAGGAGGAAACTTAAGGAATGGAGAGATAAGTTAACTCTCTCTCACTGTGTGGTGGCAAGTTTTCTCTTGCCTTATTATCTCCAGCATGATCTTAGTGAATTGAGGCCAAACTCCTCACTTCACTAAGATCATGCTGGAGATAATTAGGCAAGAGAAAAAACTTACCACCCCAGTGAGAGAGTTATCTTATCTCTTCACTGGCAATGCCGGGCCATCAGCTAGTGAATAAATGCATCATCTGAATATATGAATGATATTCTTCCAGAAGGCTTTAATAAGTGATGTGGCAGTCTGCAGACTGCCAGGAATGTGTGCATAAAAAAAAAAAAAAAAAAAATAGAGGCAGAGGGAAATTCGGGGAGCCTGGGAATAGTAGAATATCGGTATTTTACCGATATTCTACTATTTTAAAGTGATCATTTTTGCTAGCAAGATATCGGTAAAAATTACAGATATTTTACTAAAGCAAAACTACCTAACCCTATTCTCACTCAGAACCTTCCTAAGATACCCATACCCCCCACCCCGGTTGCCTATCCTTAACCCCCTCCCCATCCTCACCTAACCTTGAAGTGGATCAGAGATAAAAACTTTTACTCATTGCAGAATGGTGTTCCTTTCATATAGTTTATAGGGAATTCTTCAAGCCAAATACTTTTTTGTTTTTGTTTGTTTTAATATTCTAATTCCCTATAAACTAAACAAGCCTCGCCCAAAGCTTCACCAGTGCCTTGGCACTCTGAGAGCCATGTAGCAAGGGCTTATGGGAGCTTAGTCTGGGCAGGAGGAGGAGGTGTTACTAGCCAGAGATTTCAGAGACAGAGGGGAGGAGGGAGGAGGAGAGCGGAGTGAAGTTTTCACAGGCCGAGGGCTGGAGATGCAGATCAGCTTGCCTGTGTGTAATGAAGACAAGCAGAACATGGCTGCTCTCATTGTATCACAGGAATAAATAATCATATACTGTTGAAGCTGTTTGTCGCTACATTTGCTATGCAAATTATCTAAAGTTTACATAAGATATATAGACCAGTTACTTGTTATAGTTAGTTTTTCATCTCGGGTCCACTTTAACCAGGCTAGCAGTCGCAATGGTGAACAGGTGAGATTTTAAAACACTGTACACGGGCATTGGGTGACATTTTACACTTGGGCGGGGGGGGGGGGGGGGGGATGAAACCGGCCAGGGGTCCACCAGTCGTCACGATATTGAATCTCTTTTCCGACCCTGATTGAGCACTCAAGACCGAGATTTTCCAGCACGTCTAGCCAATTTTTTCAACCGATTCTAAGCAAAAATCGATATAAACACTGATCAGACAGACCCACCTTCCAATTCGATAACTTTATCAAATTGAGGCAAGTAAGTTCCATCAGTTCGCAACATGTCTGTCTGATTGAGGTTTTCTTCGATTTCAGGCCAAAACAGGTCGACATGCTGGAAAATCGCCTGATGTATGGGTACCTTAAAGAGGAACTCCAGTGAAAATAAATAAAAAAAGTGCTTCATTTTTACCATAGTTATGTACAAATGATTTAGTCAGTGTTTGCTCATTGTAAAATCCTTCCTATCCCTTATTTACATTCTGACATTTATCACATGGTGACATTTTTACTGATGACAGGTGATGTCAGTGGAAGGAGATGCTGCTTGCTTTTTTAGCAGTTGAAAACAGCTGTAAACAGCTGTTATTTCCCACAATGCAACAAGGCTCACAGACAGGAAACTGTCGGAACCATGGTCCTGACATCACACTGTGGGAGGGGTATCACCACAATATCAGCCCCCTGATGATCCATTTGGGAAAAGGAAAAAAGATTTCTCATCGGAAAAGAAGGTATCAGCTACTGATTGGGATGAACTTCAATCTTTGGTTATGGTTTCTATTTCAAGTGGGATTACACTCCCAAAACTAAGATTTCAGTAACTACTTAGCTACATAAAAAAAAATATTTGAAAGCAATTCCACACCTTGTTAGTTTAGTAACCTATTGCATGGCCACTGTAACCCCAGAACAAACAATTGCTTACTCCATATAGAGTATTCACATTATCGAGGATACAGGAATAGCCATAGTCAGAAGAGAGGACAGGTACCTGTATCCAGGCCTGTACTGCAGGCCAGTACTTGTTCTTTATCAATTTATGGGCATCCTTTAAGTTGTTTACGACATCCTCATTGTCCTCATTCTCATTCACTTTCAAGTCTACAGGAGGAAAGTACATAATAGATCAGTCAGGGATCTGAGAAAATAATCCATCCACTCCACACAAGGCTTGCATCCAGCACTTAAGCATTTAAAAAAATAAATAAATAAATAAAAGGGCCTGAAAGTTGTGTCAGTAATCACAATTTATTTTCATAATTTTGCTTATAAAGGTTGTTCTCTCGCCTTATGGACCAGAGCAAGTCTGATATTTCAGCTATGTCATCTTTAAAGGGAAGCAGAGACGAACGATTCCCAATAAAATATACATACCGGGGGCTTCCTCCAGCCCCCTCCGGCCTGTTCGCTCCCACTGCGTCCTCTTCCTCCTCTCCTTTCACCCGTAATTGGCCACGGAAAGTCCTCCAGTCAGCGGGGGAACTGTGCATGCGCCTCCATGCGCATGCTCCTGCCTTGTTCACGACGCAGAACGTTTCAGTCACCGTGAACGAGACAGGGGAGCGCGCCTGGCCGGACTGCACATGTGCCGACTGGCCCCAACTGACAGATTTTATGGGGCCAGTACCTGGCAAATGAAGAGGAAGAAGAGGATGCCATGAGAGCGAACAGGCTGGAGGAAGCCCCAGGTATGTATATTTTATAGGGGATCGTTCGTCTTTATGAATACTAATGACACTTAAAGAACATGCGACATGATGAGATAAACAAAAGGTACATGTAGTACTAGCCCTACTAAAAATTGATTGGAGTTATCTACGTAAATGGGTTTGTGAACAGCTTGTCAAATTCAACCCCATTCCTGAAAAGTAAAAGTAAACAGAAGCCAAAAAAAGCTGAGAAAGAGTGAGAAAAGGCTTCCGATAAGGCCCCTTCCCATTTGCACGCATCAGGAAATGCAAGTGTCATTGCAACACAAGGCACTTGCGTTTCTATGCGATTCTTCCTGATACAGTTGTGATTTTCATTCATTATAATGAATGGAAATTGCAATGCGTTTGCAGGAAGTCATCAGCAACGCATGGATTGAGACATCAGACAGTGCAGTCTAAGTTTGAAGTCCCTGCAGATCCCATTACCAAAATTGCATCTGAAAGGCCAATGTGGGAAAGGGGCCTGAAGTTTAAGAGCTAGAAAATTCAAAGAGTCATTACTTCTGTTTGCGAGAAAGAGAAAAAAAGAGAAAAAGAAGGAGGAAGAAAAAAAGAAAAAGAGAAAGAAAGAGAGAGAGGAAAGAGAGAGAGGAAAGAGAAAGAGAGAGAGAGGAAGGAGAAAGAGGCCTAGTGCACACCGGAGCGTTTCCGCTGCTGTTTGCGATCTGCTTGCGGGTGCGGATCCGCTTGGGTAATGTATTTCAATGGGCTGGTGCACACCGGAGCGGGAGGCGTTTTGCAGAAAGGCATACTCCCGGGCTGCTGCAGATTTTGGATTGCGGATGCGTTTCTGCCTCAATGTTAAGTATAGGAAAAACGCAAACCGCTCTGAAAAACGGCACTTCAGAGCGGTTTTGCAGGCGTTTTTTGTTACAGTAGCTGTTCAGTAACAGCTTTACTGTAACAATACAGGAAATCTACTACACCAAAACCGCAAAACGCTAGCTGAAACGCTACAGAAAAAGAAGAAAATGCGTTTCAAAATCTGCTAGCATTTTGCGGATCTGCTAGCGGGTTTTGGTGTGCTCCAGGCCAGAGAGAGGAAAGAGAGAGAGAGGAAAGAAAGAGAGAGAGATTTTCTGAGTGCTTTGTGATTTTATAAGCTCTTGCTAATGTTATCCTATGTGAGTGATTTTGTAAAAATCCCCCATAGCATTGCTTTAGCAAGAGCACCAGTCCTGAGTTTGTGTGCGAATGTTTTTATGCATATGTATTGGTGTATACAGTATGTGTGTAAGTGTGCATGAATTCCTCCTCCCTCCCCCCCCCAAAAAAAATACTCTCAGTTTTCACCAATTATAGTTTTAAAATAAACTGCACTACCATATGGGGAAAAAAATTAAGAAAAATATCAGAAATATTTAGCTACTAATCCTTTGAACCACACTAGTTAAAATATTTGGCTGGTACAATGCTGGTACAGTGCCTGTACTGGATTTTTTATTTACGGTCCCTTTATAGAATTTTGCAAATCAGTAATGAGGTCACAAATAAACAGTAACAAAACACAAGTGTGCTGTATCTTATTACCATGCAAAGTTATACCTACAGGGAGTCCAGAATTATTAGGCAAGTTGTATTTTTGAGGAATAATTTTATTATTGAACAACCATGTTCTCAATGAACCCAAAAAACTCATTAATATCAAAGCTGAATATTTTTGAAATTATTTTTTAGTTTGTTTTTAGTTTTAGCTATTTTAGGGGGATATCTGTGTGTGCAGGTGACTACAGGGAGTGCAGAATTAGGCAAATTAGTATTTTGACCACATCATCCTCTTTATGCATGTTGTCTTACTCCAAGCTGTATAGACTCGAAAGCCTACTACCAATTAAGCATATTAGGTGATGTGCATCTCTGTAATGAGAAGGGGTGTGGTCTAATGACATCAACAGGTGTGCATAATTTTTAGGCAGCTTCCTTTCCTTTGGCAAAATGGATCAAAAGAAGGACTTGTCAGGCTCAGAAAAGTCAAAAATAGTGAGATATCTTGCAGAGGGATGCAGCACTCTTAAAATTGCAAAGCTTCTGAAGCATGATCATCGAACAATCAAGTGTTTCATTCAAAATAGTCAACAGGGTCGCAAGAATCGTGTGGAAAAACCAAGGCGCAAAATAACTGCCTATGAATTGAGAAAAGTCAAGCGTGCAGCTGCCAAGATGCCACTTGCCACCAGTTTGGCCATATTTCAGAGCTGCAACATCACTGAAGTGCCCAAAAGCACAAGGTGTGCAATACTCAGAGACATGGCCAAGGTAAAAAAGGCTGAAAGACGACCACCACTGAACAAGACACACAAGCTGAAACATCAAAACTGGGCCATGAAATATCTCAAGACTGATTTTTCTAAGGTTTTATGGACTGATGAAATGAGAGTGAGTCTTGATGGGCCAGATGGATGGGCCTGTGGCTGGATTGGTAAAGGGCAGAGAGCTCCAGTCCGACTCAGATGCCAGCAAGGTGGAGGTGGAGTACTGGTTTGGGCTGGTATCATCAAAGATGAGCTTGTGGGGCCTTTTCGGGTTGAGGATGGAGTCAAGCTCAACTCCCAGTCCTACTTCCAGTTTCTGGAAGACACCTTCTTCAAGCAGTGGTACAGGAAGAAGTCTGCATCCTTCAAGAAAAACATGATTTTCATGCAGGACAATGCTCCATCACACGCGTCCAAGTACTCCACAGCGTGGATGGCAAGAAAGGGTATAAAAAGAAGAAAAACTAATGACATGGCCTCCTTGTTCACCTGATCTGAACCCCATTGAGAACCTGTGGTCCATCATAAAATGTGAGATTTACAAGGAGGGAAAACCGTACACCTCTCTGAACAGTGTCTGGGAGGCTGTGGTTGCTGCTGCACGCAATGTTGATGGTGAATAGATCAAAACACTGACAGAATCCATGGATGGCAGGCTTTTGAGTGTCCTTGCAAAGAAAAGTGGCTATATTGGTCACTGATTTGTTTTTGTTTTGTTTTTGAATGTCAGAAATGTATATTTGTGAATGTTGAGATGTTATATTGGTTTCACTGGTAAAAATAAATAAATAAAATGGGTATATATTTGTTTTTTGTTAAGTTGCCTAATAATTATGCACAGTAATAGTCACCTGCACACAGATATCCCCCTAAAATAGCTAAAACTAAAAACAAACTAAAAACGACTTTCAAAAATATTCGACTGATATTAATGAGTTTTTTGGGTTCATTGAGAACATGGTTGTTCAATAATAAAATTATTCCTCAAAAATACCACTTGCCTAATAATTCTGCACTACCTGTATTACTGTGCATAATTATTAGGCAACTTAACAAAAAACAAATATATACCCATTTCATTTATTTATTTTTACCAGTGAAACCAATATAACATCTCAACATTCACAAATATACATTTCTGACATTCAAAAAAACAAAACAAAAACAAATCAGTGACCAATATAGCCACCTTTCTTTGCCAGGACACTCAAAAGCCTGCCATCCATGGATTCTGTCAGTGTTTTGATCTGTTCACCATCAACATTGCGTGCAGCAGGAACCACAGCCTCCCAGACACTGTTCAGAGAGGTGTACTGTTTTCCCTCCTTGTAAATCTCACATTTTATGATGGACCACAGGTTCTCAATGGAGTTCAGATCTGGTGAACAAGGAGGCCATGTCATTAGTTTTTCTTCATTTATACCCTTTCTTGCCATACACGCTGTGGAGTACTTGGACGCGTGTGATGGAGCATTGTCCTGCATGAAAATCATGTTTTTCTTGAAGGATGCAGACTTCTTCCTGTACCACTGCTTGAAGAAGGTGTCTTCCAGAAACTGGCAGTAGGACTGGGAGTTGAGCTTGACTCCATCCTCAACCCAAAAAGGCCCCACAAGCTCATCTTTGATGATACCAGCCCAAACCAGTACTCCACCTCCACCTTGCTGGCATCTGAGTCGGACTGGAGCTCTCTGCCCTTAACCAATCCAGCCACAGGCCCATCCATCTGGCCCATCAAGACTCACTCTCATTTCATCAGTCCATAAAACCTTTCTTGGCCCAGTCTTGATGTTTCAGCTTGTGTGTCTTGTTCAGTGGTGGTCGTCTTTCAGCCTTTCTTACCTTGGCCATGTCTCTGAGTATTGCACATCTTGTGCTTTTTTTCGAGTTTGCGCGCAATCGTGAATTTCCATGCGCAATTAAACGTTTTTGTGCGCGAACATGAATTTTCGCGCTAAATCGTAATTGTATTCACACGAAAATGCGCATGTGCGCGCGAAACCAATAACGATTTCGCGCAAAAATGTTTAATTGCGTGCAAAAATTTGCGATATCGCGCAAACGTGAAGATTTGCGCGAAAGCGGCTCTGCTAACAGTTAGCACTCTTTTGTGAATCAAGCCCTTCCTTTACTAATACAAAAAGACAGGATGTATGGCTGACATGTTTCAGACACTAGGTGTCTGGGGGAGGGTAACTACAGGGGAGAAGCTCCTATGATCGCAGGGGAGCTCAGAGCTGTAAGGGGGGCCTCACCAACTACTTCTCCACTCCCTCTGATAAAAGGAGTCCTTCCCTCAGATCAGGTGCATTTGTGGCTACATTTATTATGGGTGTGATGATTACAATGTCCACACTAGTTTATGACCCTTACAAGATGAGCCCCCAGGCTGTGTCACCAGGGTAGGCAAGGGAAAAGGTGTGAATATTGGGGGACCCCATGATTTTTAGTTACGCCTCTGCTAGGTGTCCTTACTCATAGCCTTTTGTATGAATAAAGTGACTGCTTTCACTGGACTCCTCCCAGTGTTCTGCGGACTCTGCATACCTTGGACTATTCCTGGGCCTACGAGGTGGGCTTTAGTGAAACAGGTGGTTTCACCACATGGCGCTTAGCGCTGGCACCAAAACCAGGTGCCCCATAGCAGCAATGTAATACAGGGCGCATAAGGGTCACTCGGGCCTCCGGCTGTTGCCGGACCCCGAATTACACATCCCTCCAAGTTGTTCTGAATGATAAGAATCCCCATTATCTATTTCTTCCTTTAGCAGTTTATCTCATATATTGTTTAATCTTTTTACTGAGCCTCTCACTTCATATGATATCTGCAATTACTGTGTTTCCCCGAAAATAAGACAGTGCCTTATGTTCATTTTTTCTCCAAAAGTTGTGCTAGGGCTTATTTTCAGTGGATGTCTTATATTTCTATGAACACACAAGTTCCTGTGCTGTGTGTCCTGCCTTCCCCACTGTGTCGCCTATTCCTCTGCTGGATCCACCTCGTGTGCCCATGTCCTCCTTGTGCCTTTAGTGTCTTTCTGGTGTCCCCGTGTCTTTTGCTGTCCCCATGCTCTCCTGATGTCCCCTAGCATCCCCCTGTTACCCCCAGCTCCATCCTGCTGTGTCCCTGAGCTTCAGCCTATGGGGAAGAAGTCCAGCAACTTGTGTTTCTACTGGAGCTGATGGTCTTGCAGGTGGGATTATGGCTCCTTGGTTGGGCAATCATTGAACTTGCTGAGTAGCAGCGATTGCCCAATGACGGATCATGGTCCCTTTTGCAAGACCATCAGCTCCAGTAATAAAACAAGTTGCCATACTTTTTCCACTAGGGCTTGCTTTCATGGTAGGGCTTATATTTTGAGCCTGCTTGAAATTTGCTGCTAGGGCTTACTTTGGGGGATGTCTTAACCTCCTGGGCGATACAATAGTATCGCCAGGGCGCGGCATTTTTTTTTTTTTTTTTTTTTTAATCATGTAGCTAGCCTAGCACTAGCTACATGATAGCCGCTGTGCAGCGGCATTCCCCCACCCCTTCCGATCGCCTCCGGCGATCAGAGCAAAGAGGAAATCCCGTTCAGAACGGGATTTCCTGATTGGTTTCCCCCGTCGCCATGGCGGCGATCGGGATGACTTCATGGTGTCTAAGGGAGTCCCGATCCACCCCTTAGCGCTGCCTGGTGGTGATTGGCCGGCTGCGCACAGGGTCTAGCGGGGGTCTCTAACGCGGCGGTTAGCAGCGAATCGGAGCGGAGCGGCAGCGATCGGCGTGTACACGCAGCTAGCAAAGTGCTAGCTGCATGTAACAAAAAAAAAAAAAAAACATGCAAATCGGCCCACTAGGGCCTGAGAAATCCTCTGCAGCGGCTTACCCTGAGCTTAGCTCGGGATTATCACCCAGGAGGTTAAAAGAAACCAGAGACGACAAGTCTTTAAAGTTTCATACATACCTGGGGCTTCCTCCAGACCCATCTGCAGCGATCGCTCCCACGCCACCGTCCTCAGTCTTCTCCATCTTCTGTACCGGGTCCCATAAGTTCGGCCAGTTGCAGCCAGTCTGCGCAAGCACAGTGACTCCCTCCGTACTGCGCAGGCACAGTAGTATTCTCCACCAGAGGGAGATGGAGGGAGTGCTTGCTCAGACTGGCTGAACTTACGGGACCCGGTACAGAAGACGGAGGACGGCGGCGTGGGAGCGATCCGTGCGGATGGGGCTATTAATCAGGCTTCTTCCACTGTCATAGTATAAGCATCTGAATGAATCTCTTCCTTCGGGATTGACTCGTAAATCGCAATCAATGCATTGGGCACCCCAGGCTGCCCAACCACACTGCAAATTAAATTATTAAATATCTTTACATGGCTACAGAAACAACACGAAATATAATTACCTCTAGATATTTCAATGTTCAGACTATACTTGTGAGAGCCCAGGCCATGGTCCCTGAGAAACGGCTCTGCCACAGCTGCAAAGTTGTCCTCTGAATCCTCAGAGTCTGAGTCTTTGGAGGCAATGCCACTGTCAGGGTGGGCTGAAGGCAATGAGACGTTAGGCAAGTCCTTGCTGCAGCAGGGCTGCTCATCATCAGAGTCATGTGACTGAGATGCCGTGATGTGGGCTGACTTGGACTGGGCAGAGCTGGTGTTTCCGGGCACATGGTTATTCTCCTCAGGGCCTTCACTGAAGAAATTGAACTCATCGGGGTCTGGCAGCAAAAGTTTGAAGCAACTTTCCAACTCCGTGAGGCACGACTGAATGTCTGGCAGCATTTCTGGGGAGAAAAAAAAAGAAATCTGAGAAAAACTGCTAAATGCACACTCAGCATTTTTTCAGAGCTCTAAAAAATTAATTTCCAGCATAAAACACATTCGCACAAACCAAAATAAAGGTTAGCAGAACAGTTTTTGAACACAGGATGTTAACCTTATGTCTGCTTCCGTGAAAGAAGGAAGACTTTGCAGATTTATTGCAGGATTTGTAGCAGCTGTAATAAAGACACATTTTTCTTTAAAGGTTATTATGCCGTTGCTTATCTTTCAGAGCAGAGAGGATGTTCTGAGTTCAGGTCCACTTTAAAAAGGAAATAAATATGGCCACCTCCATATGCTTCTTGCTCGCCTATCTCGCCAGCTCTGGCTGCTGCACTACACGCTGCTTTCCATCTTCTGACACTTCCGCCTTCCCAGCCAGAAGCCGGGGGTATGGAGAGCAGTGTAGTGGCCACAGGCAGCAGCATAGGCGAGTTAAAGAGGAACTCCAGTGAAAATCATGTAATAAAAAAGTGCTTAATTTTTACAATAATTATGTACAAATGATTTAGTCAGTGTTTGCCCATTGTAAAATCTTTCCTCTCCCTGTTTTACATTCTGACATTTATCACATGGTGACATTTTTACTGCTGGTAGGCGATGTCACTGGAAGAAGAAGATGCTTGCTTTTTCTTGGCAGCTGTAAACAGCTGTTATTTCCCACAATACAGTAAGGCTCCCACAAGTGTGATGTCAGCACCTCTGTGCTGTGAGGCGCTGACATCACACTGTGGGAGGAGTTTCGCCACAACATCAGCCATACAGAGCCCCCGATGATCCGATTGAGAAAAGGTAAAGATTTCTCATGGGAAAGGGGGTATCAGCTACAGATTGGGATGAAGTTCAAATCTTGGTTACGGTTTCTCTTCCTGTCTGCCGCGGCCACTACCAGGCTAGTTCAGTTTTACACAAGGCAAACCTCAGTGTTCCTTACGGCTGATTCTCACTACAAGAGCTTTTTAAATGCCAGAGATTTTAAAAGCCCTTGCTCATGCAATCCTATGGGGGATTTTTATAAAATCACATCGCTCCGGTGTGAACACTCACATAGGATAACATTAGCACGAGCTTTCAAAATCACAAGCGCTTAGTGTGCACCAGCCCTCTTTTTAGGTCACATGAATCCTGGCTCTGACTAAATATAGAGAAGGTTTTGGCTTTTTGATTGCTCACTCAGAGCAAAGCTCATTCAGTATAGTGAGCATCCTGAGCAGGCAAAGATGCAAACATAACTCACCGTACAAAGTCTACTCAGCTCAGGATCTCCATGCAGGAGGTACACGAATAAGGGGCACCTTACTGCTTTCTCCTTTTCCTGCATTTATTTTATGAAAATCTTGAGGGCCTTTCCCAAAACAGACTCCATTCATAAAACATTATTGCACCTGCTATGCCATTCTTATTTAAAGAGAATCTGTATTGTTAAAATCGCACAAAAGTAAACATACCAGTGCGTTAAGGGACATCTCCTATTACCCTCTGTCACAATTTCGCCGCTCCTCGCTGCATTAAAAGTGGTTAAAAACAGTTTTAAAAAGTTTGTTTATAAACAAACAAAATGGCCACCAAAACAGGAAGTAGGTTGATGTACAGTATGTCCACACATAGAAAATACATCCATACACAAGCAGGCTGTATACAGCATTCCTTTTGAATCTCAAGAGATCATTTGTGTGTTTCTTTCCCCCCTGAGGGGGGAGTGCATAGCAGAACCACAACACTGAAGAACTTGGCAGCCTTCCAGACACAGGCCGACAAGTCTGACAGGGGAAAGATACATTGATTTATTACAGAGACTGTGATAGTACAAAGCGCTGCAGTAAGCCAGAACACATTAGAATAGCTTTTGGAACTTGTAGGATGATAAAAAACAGGATGCAATTTTTGTTACGGAGTCTCTTTAACATCTGTGTCTAGAGTTCTCCTTTAATGGTTTCAATGGAACATTCCCACTCATAATAGGTCCTGCGTTCCTTACCTTCCATCTCGACCTTGGTTTTTTTGGCTTTTGCTTGGTAAATAAGCTCTAGCTTCCTCTTCTTTTCTTCTTCCCTTTTTATCTGTGCCAGAGTCTCCGATCTGACATCCTGGAAGTCCACCTATATAGAAAACAGCAATACCGATTTAAATCAACCAATACAGACTCCACTCACCCCTGCGTCCCTCTGAGAAGGCATTATAGGCCTACACATTAGCATTTACAGGCCACAATCCAATTCACTTTTCCCTTGAGTTTTCTCCCTGGACACACATTTTCAAATTAATCTAAAAAATATTTTTTTTTAAGCACTTAGCATTGAAAAAGTACAGAAAAAAAAAGGTAAGAGGTCAAATACCAAACTTATTTTTAGTAATGTAGTAAGGTCTTTTTTGGTGGGAGCCCTTGTCCTCTAGTTTAGTTTTGGTGGGAGCCCTTGTCCATGAAGAAAACTTTATAGGATATGGGCCACTGTATTTTTACAGTTAGTCATTTAGAGCACACAGACAGGACAATAATCAAGAACTACTGGCACCAGCCAGCCACTGCACATGTACCAAGACCAGTTTGATTCAAAGCAAGATTATATATATATATATATATATATATATATATATATATATATATATATATATATATATATATATATATATATATATATATATATATATATATATATATATATATATATATATATATATATATATATATATATATATATATATTAGATAGATAGATAAAAATCAACAAGAATTGCTTTACACACATGGACATAAACATAAATCCTGACCTTGCAAGAATGACAGGCGATTCAACATGGCGGTATTTGATTGTTCCATTTTCAAGTTGCATCATTTTGCATACAAAATTTGTGAACCCTGGATGCCCTGAAACATCACTCTAATGCTGGCCAAATATCTAGTGATATTGTGGCCCGATCAGCTATCAGATCCTATCATTTCATTGAATCAGATGAAAATCAGTGCCAAAAAAAGCATGTCCCATCAATAGTTCGGCCGATTTTGGGGCCAAAAGGTCTAATGTATCGATCAAAAATGCTGGAAAATCTTGGTCGGACACGGTCGATCGGTTATTCGTGGCGGTAATGGCGTGCAACATTGTGTCAAACCCCATCTGCTGCCCCCCTTTCATATCTAAATGTGATACCCGGTGCCCATGCAGTGGAAATCTCACCTGTTGCAGCTGCTGTGACTCCCGGTCTCGTCCGCCACTTCCACATGCGACCCTACGTGGTCGTTGCGAGTGACAGCGGTGCTCAGGAGAGACAGCGGAGGAGCCCAGGAGCAGCTGGTTGGTTGCAGCAGCTGGAGCAGGTGAGATTACAATGCCTGGACACCGGGGAAAGGGGGCAATAACATTTGGGAGGGCAGCGGAGGCGGCCAGGTGACGCCACAAGGCCGATACCCAATAGATTTCATGCTGAATTCTCTCGGGAATCGGCCTGCAGTGTATGGGCAGCCAACAGATCTCTCTCCAATTAGAGAGAGATCAGTCTCTTAGTTGATCTACCCATACATTGCTAGGTGTATAGTCACCTTTATGCTTGCTCAAGGGCTCCTTACCGGTTAGGTACTAGCTGCAGCCAGGATTTGAACCCTGCCCTCCTACGTCAAAGCTAGTCAAAACGTAGTGCCTTTACCTTTTTGTTCTGCTTCAGGAAGTGGTACCCCAATGACAGCTTCTTGTATGCTTCGCCAAACTTCTCGTGCCATTCCTGAATGGTCTTCACAGCCAGGACCTTTAGCTTGTGGGCCACTTCTTTGGGAGGTGGGAGAGGCTGATCAAAATCTGTCTCTACCGTCAGCTCCAGAAATACCTGGAAATCATCGATCAGCATTGTGCGGAACTGATGCGACCTCGAGAACAGCTCGCCGACTATCTGAAAGGCAGAGAACCGGATCTCTGCATGCTCCTGGTTGAGTTGGGTCATCAGCAGGTGATAGACATGCTTGATGTGCTCATCAGAAAACCTGGCAAACAACACAAAAATAACTATGTTAATAATGTATTGCACATAATTAGAAATGCGCTGGCAGACTTCTAAAGCCTCCTTCGGCCGGGTAAAGCAGTATTTGACTAATTTAGTCAAATACTGCTACCGGGCGAGCCAACACCGGAACGACGGGATCAGGAGAGGAGCCGGAAGGCTCTATAGGACCCAGAGCCTTCCCTCTCCTTGGGTAAGTAAGTATCTATCTCATTTTTTTAAATGCGGTTCCCATTCACTTTAAAAGGAAAATCAGGAAAGAAGGTAAAAAAAAAAAAAAAAAAAAAATATTATACACAATTTATCCACTTTCATACATTATAGCTTTAATGTAAACTTTAGATTGTAAGCCTTTGGCAGCCGCCTCCCTTAGAGTGTCCTTAATCTTGCTATCACAGCAATGACACCCTTCTCATGGACTAAAGGTGCATACACACATCAGACCATAGTCTTTGGAAAATGAAAGATCACAGACCAATCTTACCCCCTTCCATGTAGTATGAGAGCCATACCTAGACAGTCTATTCTATTGAGCTGAACTCCCCATCAGATAGAAATCTTTGCAAGATGATGCACACACAGATGCTGTACACATTCAAAAGATCAGGATCTACAAAAGATCTGTTCCTGAAAAAGATCCGTTCCTGCAAAATGCATTCCTAGTCTATGATATCTGCAGATTCTCATACACACCTTGTTTAACAGACATTCATCTGCAGATCAGACAATCATCTGCAGATCTGAAGATCCATCCTGGTGGATCTGATCTGCAGATGAATGTCTGTTAAACAAAGTGTGTATGATGTATGATTGTGCATTTAGGAATTGGGACATGCTGTAATCAGACACAGCTGCCGTTTTAACTGGCGCAACACTATTAACACTGTTTTATTGATTTCAAAAATGGTTATCAAAGACTTTGTAGGGAGGAGAGTACAGAGACTTATTTTCATGTCACAGGGAAAGGAAGTGGTTAAAGTGAACCCGATCTTCAGCTCAGGTTCAAAATCAGATACCTAAAAAGAGGGAAGCCTCAGGATCCTATTGAAGCGTCCCTCGGTAGTCGGAAGCCCCCTGTTGCTGAGCGCGGTCCCCCTTCACATTGGGGCCATGCAGCTCCTCCTCCTGGATCATGGCCGCGCAGTAGTTACGCAAGCCCGTAAAAATTTAAAAAGCAGAAATTTATAAAAAAATAAAATCAGAAAAATATTTCTCTCCCAATACGGGAAGAGTGCACTTCTCGTGTGTAGACTGGAGCCGACTGATGGCAGTTCCCAAAGCTGCAGACAGCGGAGGACGGCGGCGTGGGAGCGATCCGAGCGGATGGGGCTAGAGGAAGCCCCAGGTATGTATAAATCTTTTTCTTATATCTCCGCTCTGGTACACTTTAAAAGGGGTTCTGTGGGGGTTCCTGAGGAGAAAAACTGCCACTTACCTTGGGCTTCTATCAGCCACCTGCAGTGGTAATGTCCCACGCTGTCCTGCTCCCATCTGCCGTTCCCCGCAGCCGGCACCGGGCTATTATTCGGCTGTCACACAGACGAATAATGCGCGTTGCCGTGCCTCCGCTCGCGTCATCTGAGGCTTACTGCGCAGGCGCAGTACAACGGAGCCTTGTACTGCGCTTGCGCAGTAAGCTTCCGATGACGCAGGCGGAAGCGAGCGGGTGCGCGGCCACTGTAGCGCAGCCGCAGTTGGATCCCATGCCGCTTAGACCGGGGCCGGCGGCGGAGAATAGCAGATGGGAGGAGGACGGCGTGGGACATTACCGCTGCACGGGGCTGATAGAAGCCCAAGGTAAGGGTCTGTTTTTCTTCTCAGGAACCCCCACAGAACCCCTTTAAGTCTACTTTTGTAGCGGATACACAGAAAATAAAACAGTGGGTTTCTAGAGCTTGGCATGCTTACTTGGCAACCAAGGTAACATAAAATGCTAATATATTCCAATACATCCATTAGGAAAGTAATGTTACTGTAGGTGACAAAGTGCTTTTTTAGCAAAAACAACAACAAAAAAAGCATCACTTTAAGGAACAATTTTAAGTACTAGATTTAAAAATATGCTACCCCATCAAAAGTAAACCTGTTATGGCAGAAATAGAGAAGCTGTTTTAACACACACCAGAAGGAACCGGAGCATCAGTGAGTGGCTGCGCAGGCACAGAATGTCTGCGGGGGACCATTAGAAGCCTCAGGTAAGTTCAGCTCTTTTTCGCCTTTGCCCCTTACAGTAATCCTTAAAAAAAAAAAAAAAAAAAAAAGGTAGCACATACCTGCAGATTTTCTTCAGCTCCTTCAGCTGTTCTGGGTTGAGCTGTGGCTCTCCCGAGGTAGTCAGTGCCTCCACCAGCTCCTCCAACCTCTGATCCATTGTTATACGTCACAGGTAGCTACCACTACACAAACAAAACATACAATTACTGTTTTATTATTGTATTGTACAAATAGAAGCAAGTGACAATGAGCAGACACTAAACAGGCAGTGTAAATGTATACTTCAAGCATTTCCAGCTGGATAGTATTTTGTTTAGACAGTTGTCCCTTTGATGTGGGATTTGAGCCTTTGACCAGGGTCCCAACTTTTTGAGATGAGAAAGAGGGACACTTAAAGGAGTACATTTGAAATCGGCGCCGGTAGACGTGGGCGCAGGATACAGCGGTATATGGCTGATCCTGCTTCTGCACAAGTCCGGACCGATTTAATTACTATTCCCCCTCCAGGCCGCCATGGATATTGGGGGAATGAAATAATTCGGCTTCCAGCGTTTGCTGGAGCCGAATTATTATGTTTTCAAGCAACCTCGGCTCGCCGACGTTACTCACTGAGCGCTGCAATAGGAATGATTCCTATTGTAGTCTATGGAGGCGCCGGCTGCGCCCAAATCTAGCAGCGCTGAAAAGCACTGCTCCGACTTAAAAGACTTACTAGGCTAAAGTTAAAAAAAAAAAAAGTTCTGTACCTGGATGAATTTTGAATGCACGGAGGACACCATCTGCGCCCTTCGTGCAGTTCCGGCAGCGGCCATTTTTGAGGAGGCATGCCAGCCCGTCCCGGGGGGGGGGGGGGGGGGGGAGATTAAGCAGGGGGGACCTGGCGGAACTGCACAGAGGGCGCGGATGGCGTCCTCCATGCATTTAAAATTCATCCAGGTACAGAGCTTTTTTTTTTTCTTTTAACTTTGGCCTAGTTAGTCTTTTAAGGCACACCCCTGATAACGCCCGACACACCCCTAGTCACACATACCATAAAGATTTCATAAGAAAAATATGTTGCTTTTTAATTCAAACCACATGGGTTATTTCTACCCTGGTTCATTTTCCTTCATATTAACATTTTAAAATTAGGTACATTGCGGTATACTACTACATTTTAAAATTAGTAATATATCAATTTAAAGGATGGGAATAAAGTTTAGAGTCAATTAAACACATTTTTTAGTAGAGAAATATTTATATTTACATAGAAAGAGGGACAAATGAGGAGGAAAGATGGACTGTCCCTCCAAAAGAGGGACAGTTGGGAGCCATGTAACAGCAATGAGGAGCAGCGGGACAGGGGGAGGCCTCTGGATTACAAAGGAGCTTCCCTCTACCTAGGTAAGTACCCAAATTGGGCACTTTTTTCACTTCAGGTTTCCTTTAAATCCTGACCAATCTGTGCCACCCTACTGATTTTTACCTGGGAAGTGATGGTTTGCTTGCTTGTTTTCTTGCATCAGGCCATTATTCCCCCACAACAAGGGGCCAAAACGGAGCCTCCCAGAGTCCTCTGCGTCTACTTCCTTCCAATCTGCTGCTTCAAGTCACTTAATTTTTATAAATCAGGATCTGCAGAAATAAAAACAGGTCATTTCAGCACAAAGCTTGCCTCAGAGGCGACACTGACAGTAGTAGTGCCTCCATCAGGGATCAGTCAGGACTCAGGAGCATTGGGGACACGTTAGGACTTGTTCAGAGACATGACATGCAGCACCACAGCGCCCCTGCACGGCCCATACTATCTCCCATACTCACACACAGACACACCGCACATCGCCGCTACCTGCCTGGCCGGTGAAGCTCTCCGCAAACTCCTCTGCCGGACATGACAACAACGCTGGCCACGCCCACCAAGCGTCCTCCTCAAAGGTGTACGCTATTTGCTAGTGGCCTAGAAAGGACCCCGTGACGTCACTTTACCCACATGACAGTCATGTGATTACAGTTCTGTTGGAATGAGAGGCGCTGTATTGTTTCTGGTTAGAGGAAGAGGATCTGTGCAGAAGTCGCCGGGGATCGCTGCTGGCCCCAGGACAGCAGCTTGGTGGAGGCGCCGGGATCGGCAAGCTACTTACGCCGCATCTCTACATAGGGAGGAGGGAGACGCATTTGCCCCAGGGAAAGCACTGGGGAGGGAGAGGATTGAGGACCACTAGCCCACCAGGGAAAGCTATGGAGGAGAAGTGGGGGTGGAAGGTGAAGGCCACAAGCCCACCAGGGAAAGCTATGGAGGAGGAGTGGGGGTGGAAGGTGAGGGCCACTAGCCCACCAGGGAAAGCTATGGAGGAGAAGTGGGGGTGGAAGGTGAGGGCCACTAGCCCACCAGGGAAAGCTATGGAGGAGGAGTGGGGGTGGAAGGTGAGGACCACTAGCCCACCAGGGAAAGCTATGGAGGAGTTTTGGGGGTGGAAGGTGAGGACCACTAGCCCACCAGGGAAAGCTATGGAGGAGAAGTGGGGGTGGAAGGTGAGGACCTCTAGCCCACCAGGGAAAGCTATGGAGGAGAAGTGGGGGTGGAAGGTGAGGACCACTAGCCCACCAGGGAAAGCTATGGAGGAGGAGTGGGGGTGGAAGGTGAGGGCCACTAGCCCACCAGGAAAAGCTATGGAGGAGTGGGGGTGGAAGGTGAGGGCCACTAGCCCACCAGGGAAAGCTATGGAGGAGGAGTGTGGGTGGAAGGTGAGTACCACTAGCCCACCAGGGAAAGCTATGGAGGAGGAGTGGGGGTGGAAGGTGAGGGCCGCTAGCCCACCATGGAAAGCTATGGAGTGGGGGTGGAAGGTGAGGGCCACTAGCCCACCAGGGAAAGCTATGGAGGAGGAGTGGGGGTGGAAGGTGAGGGCCGCTAGCCCACCAGGAAAAGCTATGGAGGAGGAGTGGGGGTGGAAGGTGAGGACCACTAGCCCACCAGGGAACGCTGGGGGGGGGGGGAGGGTGTATAGCTTATCAGGTAATGCTTTGGTAGTGGGTTGGGGAGGAGCAATAGAAGAGGGACCACTAGGCCACCAGAGAGAGAATAGGAAGGGGGACCACTACTACACCACCTGGGAAAACTAGCCCATCCCCTGCACTGTACTGTTCCAGCTTCCCTCTTCCTCACCATGATGTTGCCTTACTCTGCCAACTTTCCATGGTGGTCTAGTAGATCTGAAGCCATAGTTTTTCCTGATGGAGTAGTTATCCTCACCCCCTGCCCCTTCCCTAGCTTTATCAAGTGGTCCTCATCACCTGCCCCACCTTTCCTTCATAGCTGTCTCTGGTGGTCTAGCAGTACTCATTCCCCTTCCACAACTGGCCCTGGTGGACTAGTGGTCTTCACAACCCCCACTCCCCTTCCATAGCTGTCTCTGGTGATCTAGTGATCCCAACCAATTCCTTCCATAAGCTTTCCCTGATAGGTTGGGGGTCCTTCCCTCTCCAGAGCTTTGCCTGGTGGGCATACGGGTGTCTCTCCTTCCCCTGCAGAGTTCCGCAGCAGAAGGTGGTGTAAGTATCTTACCGATCCTAGTGTCACAAGCTGCTCTCCTCAGGCCAGGAGGTCATTTCTGCAGCGATCCCCAGCATCTGGTGCTTGCACAGACTCTGGCCAGCAGCAATCTGATGTCTCCTTGTAAATGTGGTTGTGTGTGGATGTCACCAGGGTTCTTTAACCCACTAGCATCAGTGTTCTCCCCCAGAAAATGTTTCCAGCTGGGTGGCATGAAAAATTAGCTGGGTAGGGAGTGATGAAAGAATGCAGGGCTGGTGCATCTGTGCACAACTCTTCTTACAGCATAGGAAGAGGTGAGCTGATGACAGCTGGGTGCTCAAAACTAGCCGGGTGGAGCGCCTGGCTGAAAGAGTCTGGGGAGAACACTGAGCATTCACCATACATAAATATGGTGTTACAACGTGTGAATAGCACTGGACTCCCTGCCTCCTCAAGAACATCTCTGTTGATGTGGGATACACCTGCAAAATAGCTTCAAGGTCGACAAAAGCTGTACGCTGCCTGCTCATCTCTCTAACCGCACTGCTGTTTGCCAATAAATGGCTACATATAGGTTTTACTAAACCTAGTGCCCCTGCCGGGGATCATGGGATCCCCGATGACCATCTTGATGATGTTACTGCAGGGAATCTCGGTGAAGGGAGGATTCTGTCAGTGGTGCATGTGACTGGTGGGGTGGGCACCTGTGTTATTTTTAAATACATGATAGAGGGTTCTGCAAGGCCTCATTCACATCAAATAGCGCAGATGGCCGTGCGATCCCAACACTTACAGTCGCACGCCATCGACGCTACTGATCCTATTCACTACAGTGAATAGGTCAGTGCTGCGATTTTCGAAAAATGCATACAGTAGTGCAATTGCCCATTGCCACCACGAGTCCAGTAGCTTTAACGAACGTGATCGCCACACTTTGATTGGCCCAATAGGCTGCTTTAGGAGTGCAGCTCAGAAAATCAACCCATATGAGCTTCTTATTACCTTGAATAGCATATGGTCCCTGGGATCTGACCTATTCATGCAAAGTCCTGTGCCTTTGAGGGTCCAGGTGTCTTAGCACAGGGCTTTTCAACCTTTTCACTGTTTGTACCATCCTTATCACCTGAAAATGTTCAAGTACCACCAGTGTGTCTGCACAGTAGATTGGAACCAAGCGTGCTTTGCTGTTTCCACCGCAGCCTGAGTGGAGAGCCGCGCACACTGACAAGGAGATCCTTGGGGGGGGGGGGGGGGGGGCAGCGCTGGATCGTCCCTATTGAAAAAGGGGGAATACTTTTTATGATCCAGAGGCTTCCCTGTCCTGAGGTAAGTACTCCCCAGGTGCACTTCTTTTCTTACAGGTACACTTCAAGAAAAGTGTGGGGGGGGGAGCTGGAGTCATTGGGGAAAAATATTAAAATTAGATGGCTAGCCTACAGATTGCTTTAGTAGCAAGCGAGGGGGAGCTGAACTTTGTGGAGGCAGACCATGACAAGCGGCAGGTGGGCAATTAAGTGGCAGGCAAACCTGACGTGTACCACCTGGGCAACAGCTAAGTACCACTGGTGGTACGCGTACCACCGGTTGAAAAGCCCTGCCTTAGCACACTAGAATCTGGCCTATTCATACCAAGCAAACTAATACCTGTGCACTGAAAGGTCTAGGTACTATAGCCCACTAAGATCTGGCTTATTCTTGCAAGAACAAGTTAAAGCCCATGCCGTGAAGGTCCCTTAACCCACTAGAATCTAGCCCAGGCATGGGCAAACTTAGCCCTCCAGCTGTTAAGGAACTAAAAGTCCCACAATGCATTGCAGGAGTCTTACAGCCACAGTCAAGACTCATAAAGGCAAATGCATTGTGGGACGTGTAGTTCCTTAACAGCTGGAGAGCCCATGCCTGATCTTGCCTATTCATACCAAGCAAGTTAATCCTTTACCCTGAAAGGACTTTATGGATCTAGCCCAGGCATGGGCAAACTTGGCCCTTCAGCTGTTGAGGAACTACATGTCCCACAATGCATTGCAGGAGTCTGACAGCCACAGTCATGACTGATAAATGCAAATGCATTGTGGGATTTGTAGTTCCTTAACAGCTGGAGGGCCTGTTGTGAAATACCACAAATCGATGTCTTGGAAGTAAAGTATTGGTTTATTTACTGTACAGGAGACGAAATTTTAGTCTACTGAATAAGGCTCGTAACAGAAGTTATATACCCCAAATTACACATTACAATCATTCCTCCTACCAATAACCTGATTGGATCCTCACAAAATCTCTGAGTTAACTATTGGAATACAGAATACAGCATAAATGAATACATGAATACATATTAATATTTAAGTGGATGAGATCAGTCAGTCGTTAATTATTATTAGAGGTACATATTTCATCAGCAGCTTGTTTAATTTAAGGCTAGTTTGACTGGTGAGATTCACACAGCGCCATCCTTATCTACAAGACAGACAAATCTCCTAGTAGCACATTCCAAACCCCTGAGACCATGTGAAAAAAGAGAACTAGTCTTATGCTGTATAGAACAAAGGGAGTATGGCAAAATGGCTTACAGGTGGCCATTTTATTTATCAATTTTACTTCAGGCCAAGTTTGCCCATGCCTGGTCTAGCCTATTCTTGCAAGAACAAGCTAAATCCAATGCCATGAAGGGACAAAGGGGCTGATTCTCAAAGCTTTTCTGTTAAAATTATCTCACCTTACTTGCTAACTCACAATTTCTCTCTTCTTAAAATGATTTTTCTCTATTTAAGTAACTCAACTCATTTATTTCTCCTTAACCGGTTTATCTCTCCTTACTTTTTAATCTCATGAATAATTTCACCTTATTTGTTTTTCATATGTATTAGCTCTCCTTACAGTTTATGTAAAAAATAAGTAAGCTTTGTCAATCAACCCCCAGGTCTCTTAACCCACTAGGATCTAGCGTACTCCTGCAAGAACAAGCTAAATTCCATGCCTCCAGGTTCCCAGTGCCCCTAGTAGTGGACCCCATTCCCTGTGCCCATAATAGTGTTCCCCATTCCCCAGGTTACCAGAGCCTCTGGTATCCCATTCCACAGGTTTCAGTGCCTATAGTAGTGTACCTCATTCCCCGTGCCCATAATAGTGTTTCCCATTTCCCAGGCTTCCAGTGCCTCTAGTATCCCATTCCCCAGGTTTCAGTGCCCCTAGTAGTGTACCCCATGTTCCTGGTGCCCATAGTAGTGAACCCCATTCCCCAGGTTTCCAGTGCCTCTAGTAGTGTAGTGTGCACTTTAAGCACAAGGTGTGCCATATAGGTGTGTATTACTTGCATTTCCCTTCTAGCTTAACTGTTTAAGCAATAATAATAAAGAATGGAATATGTATTATTCAGAACATTTAAAGAGAAACCATAACCAATCATTAAACTTCATCCCAATCAGTAGGTGATACCTCCTTTCCCATGAGAAATCTTTTCCTTTTCACAAACGGATCATCGGGGAGCTCTGTATGGCTGATTTTGTGGTGAAACCCCTCCCACAGTGTGATGTCAGGACCATGGTTCTGACATCACACTGTGGGAGCCTTGTTGCATTGTGGGAAATAACTGCCAAAAAAGCAAGCAGCAGCGACTTCCAGTGACATCACCTGCCAGCAGAAAAATCACCATGTGGTAAACATCAGAATGTAAATCAGGTAGAGGAAAGATTTTACAATGGGCAAACAATGACAATCATTTATACATAATTATTGTAAAAATGATGCACTTTTTTATTACATTATTTTCACTGGAGTTCCTCTATTTTAATTGATCTGGGATGAATAAGTAAATTAAGTTTAAAGCAAAAGGGTCTACGACAATAAGTGCTGTGTTCTTATCAGTAAACACAGAGTTCACTTTCCCAGAGCTTGCAGAACTTCTCTCCATGCCTGGCTATAAGATGAGCAGGTACATGCAAACAGAGGGATGACTCAAATGAAACTCCTGACTGGTGGTGGTGGGGGCACGCATGACTAGGCCATACATGAGTTGAACACTGTGACTACGGGACTTACCGGGCAGGCTATTAGAGGATCGAGGCATCTTGAGAGGATGGTGAGGGAGCCATCAGCCTGAAGGGGGGCTGGAGGAAGCCCAGGTATGTTTTTTCTTTTTTTGCCCACCACCACCACCACGATCCCATCGCTGAGAGCATTCTCCACCTGCACAGTACTACCGAGTCACACTGATATGACATGAATGGGATCCAGGAGACCATGTCAGAGTTACAGCACTACCCAGTGGTGGAAGATGGGTGATGTCATATCATGTGATTGGGACCAAGAAGACATATCAGGGTTACATCGCCGCCGCAGTGGAGGAGACAGGTATCAGGACAGGTACTGTATATTCTGGCATATAAGACTACTTTTTAACCCAGGAAAATCTTCTCAAAAGTCGGGGTCATCTTATAGGGCTGGTGCTGAAACTTCTGACCTGGACTGGAGAATCTTCGGTTGCCACATACGGTAGGGGGACCTTAAAAACGTTTGCGGCCGCATTCCCACTGTATGCGGCGACTGACTGTATGAAAGCAGCAAGGGCGGTGCTTTAGAAGTATGGTAGAAGAAAATCCATGCACCAGGATTCCTGGAAAGAAGTGACTTAACGCGGCCCCATTGGAGAGGGTGTAAATGAAGGATGGAGCAAGCTGCAGGCGTCCGCGACGCCCGAGTATGGAGAAAAGAGAGAGACCGGCACTGTGCCCAGAAAAAACATGCTTCTTTCACCCGTCTGGCCTACCCTTGTATCCTATTACCATAGGAGGTATGGCTCTCGGATCTCGCTCCTGAGGACTGCAGTGAAGTGGCGCAGGCGTGCATGTGCGAGATCTGAGAGGCAGAGAAGGAAGTTATAGTATACAAGGGCAGACCAGACGGGTGAAAGAGGCATGTTTGCTCTACCACTCTGATAGTCTTGGAGACAGGGATAGCTGACCAATCCAAGCAGGCTTTGTATATGTTACGGCCAGAACCCGAAGTTTGGCCACTTCTAGTTCTGGCCGGCCACTTCGGGTTCTGGCCAGCCAATGTGCGAAGTGGCCGCTGCGCTGCGGCCAATGTGAGAAATGGAATTATTCCTGTAACATTAATGTATCATCTTGCCGCAGCGGGCAAATGTATCACAACTTAGTTAATTTAATGCAATTAAGCCGGCGGCAATGTAACAGATCAAGCCCCCAGCTTTTTCTCTGCCTCTCTCTCCTCCCCCTCCCCGCCTCTCTCGCTCTCCTATGGGCAGCCGGTGGGGACACGCGTGTCCCCCAGAGTCGTTCGTCGCAGCAGGGGAATCCTGCCGTTCTTGCAGAGCGGGAGCTGGCAGAAGCAATGTCTGCAGCCTCCCCGCTCTGCTTTCCTGGCGCGACGAACGACTCTCGGGGACACGCGTGTCTCCGCCGGCTGCCCATAAGAGAAGGAGAGAGAGGCGGGGTGGGGGAGGAGAGAGAGGCAGAGTAAAAGCCGGCTTCATCTGTTACATTGCCGCCGGATTAATTACATAAAATTAACTAAGTTGTGATACATTTGCCTGCTGCGCTGCGGCCAGAAGATACATTAATGTTACAGGAATAATTCCATTTTTACATTGGCCGCAGCGCAGCGGCCACTTCGCACATTGGCCGGCCAGAACCCGAAGTGGCCAAACTTCGGGTTCTGGCCGTAACATATACAACAACCAGCCAATTGCTGGTAAGGTACATCACTTGCTGTGAATAGAGTGGGGCCGAACCTCCGATTTTAGGTTCGCGAACCGGGTTCGCGAACTTCCGCGTAAGGTTCGGTTCGCGGAAAAGTTCGCGAACCGCAATAGACTTCAATGGGGATGCGAACTTTGAAAAAAAAAAAAAAATTATGCTGGCCACAAAAGTGATGGAAAAGATGTTTCAAGGGGTCTAACACCTGGACCACCAGGTGGAGGAGTGGGATACATGCCAAAAGTCCCCGGGAAAAATCTGGATTTGACGCAAAGCAGCGTTTTAAGGGCAGAAATCACATTGAATGCTAAATGACTGGTCTAAAGTGCTTTAAAACATCTTGCATGTGTATACATCAATCAGGTAGTGTAATTAAGGTTCTGCTTCACACTGACACACCAAACTCACCGTGTAACGCACCGCAAACAGCTGTTTGTGTAGTGACGGCCGTGCTGGACTGGTGCGCACCATGGTGAGAGTGCAGGTTTTGGTGGCTTTACAGCCCATATGGTCGCCTGGCTGATGTAGCTGAATGACAGAACAGTGACTGTCCAGCTGATCAAATTTGGTCTGACCACAATGAGGCAACGACCTTATTATCGTGGGTGTGCCCCCGAGACACTCATCTAGGCGCCGGTCATTGCTTCATTGTGATACGCAAGCCCCTTCACCACGGCAAGGTAATGATCACGAAGGGGAATGGGCGCATGTACATGCCTTTTCTTTTGTTGTTGCAGCTGCCCGCAGTGCAGCCAGAAAAATTAGACAGTCATGTACACGCACCAGAAAAATTATTACAGCGGCCGCTGCTAGCAGCGGCCTAAAAAATTCAGCAATCCGCCTGGAGTCCCGGACCCTGTTGGTGGTGGCGAAGAAGGTAGTCAAGCGGCCTGCAGGCAGACATGCTGTGTGGAGGGACTGGGAGCGACTTAGTCTTCTTGGGGCAGGCCAGGCAGCCAGTCACACGGCGTGCAGGCAGAGATGCTGTGTGTGCGGGGACTGACTTAGTCTTGGGGCGGGCAGCAGCCCTCCGGGATCCATGCCTCATTCATTTTGATAAAGGTGAGGTACTTAACAGTTTTGTGACTTAGGCGACTTCTCTTCTCAGTGACAATGCCTCCAGCTGCGCTGAAGGTCCTTTCTGACAGGACGCTTGCGGCAGGGCAGGAGAGAAGTTGGATGGCAAATTGGGACAGCTCTGGCCACAGGTCAAGCCTGCGCACCCAGTAGTTCAAGGGTTCCTCATCGCTGTTCACAGCAGTGTCTACATCCACACTTAAGGCCAGGTAGTCGGCTACCTGCCGTTCCAGGCGTTGGTGGAGGGTGGATCCGGAAGGGCTACGGCGAGGCGTTGGACTAAAGAACGTCCGCATGTCCGACATCACCATGAGATCGCTGGAGCGTCCTGTCTTTGACTGCGTGGACACGGGAGGAGGATTAGTGGCAGTGGTACCTTGCTGGCGTTGTGCTGTCACATCACCCTTAAAGGCATTGTAAAGCATAGTTGACAGCTTGTTCTGCATGTGCTGCATCCTTTCCACCTTCAGGTGAGTTGGTAACACGTCCGCCACATTGTGCCTGTACCGAGGGTCTAGTAGTGTGGCCACCCAGTACAGCTCATTCCCCTTAAGGTTTTTTATACGGGGGTCCCTCAACAGGCAGGACAGCATAAAAGACGACATCTGCACAAAGTCGGATCCAGATGTACCATCCATCTCCTCTTGCTCTTCCTCAGTGACGTCACGTAAGTCAACCTCCTCCACCCAGCCGCGAACAATACCACGGGAAGGTTGAGCAGCACAAGCCCCCTGCGACGCCTGCTGCGGTTGTTCTCCTGCCCCCGTCCCCTCCTCCTTCTCCCCCAAAGAAACACCTTGCTCATCATCCTCTGAGTCTGACTCGTCTTCTGCACACGACTTCTCTTCTTCCTCCTCCTCCCCCCTCTGTGCTGCCGCAGGTGTTGAGGAAACAGCTGGGTCTGATGAAAATTGGTCCCATGCCTGTTCCTGCCGTAACTGTTCCTGGTCACGCTCATTCGCAGCTTCATCCGCCACTCTACGCACAGCACGCTCCAAGAAGTAAGCGTAGGGAATCAAGTCGCTGATGGTGCCTTCACTGCGGCTCACCTGGTTGGTCACCTCCTCAAACGGCTGCATGAGCCTGCATGCATTTCTCATCAGTGTCCAGTTGTCGGGCCAGAACATCCCCATCTTCCCAGACTGTTTCATTCTACTGTAGTTGTAGAGGTACTGGGTGACGGCTTTCTTCTGTTCTAGCAGGCGGGAGAACATGAGCTGGGTCGAATTCCAGCGATTTGGGCTATCGTAAATCAGGCGTCTCACCGGCAAGTTGTTTTTCCGCTGAATTTCCACAAAGCGTGCCATGGCTGTGTAAGACCGCCTCAAATGCCCACAGAACTTCCTGGCCTGCTTCAGGACATCCGCTAAGCCAGGGTACTTTGACACAAATCTTTGAACAACTAGATTCATGACATGTGCCATGCAGGATATGTGTGTCAGCTTCCCCATATGCAAAGCGGCAAGCAGATTGCTGCCGTTGTCGCACACCACGTTGCCTATCTCCAGGTGGTGCGGGGTCAGCCACTCATCCACCTGTTTCTTAAGAGCAGCCAGGAGAGCTGCTCCAGTGTGACTCTCCGCTTTTAGGCAAGACATGTCTAAGATGGCGTGACACTGTCGTACCTGGCATGCAGCATAGGCCCTGCGGAGCTGGGGCTGTGTAGCTGGAGAGGAGAACTGCCACTCAGCCAAGGAGGAGGAGGACAGCGAAGAGCATGTAGCAGGAGGAGAGGAGGTGGCAGGAGGCCTGCCTGCAAGGAGGTGTCACAATTTGGTCCGCTGCGCCCTGCTTGCCATCGTTCACCAGGTTGACCCAATGGGCTGTATACGTAATGTAGCGGCCCTGCCCGTGCTTGGCAGACCAGGCATCCGTGGTCAGGTGTACCCTTGACCCAACGCTCTTCGCAAGAGATGACACCACTTGCCTCTCAACTTCACGGTGCAGTTGGGGTATGGCCTTTCTAGAAAAATAAGTGCGGCCTGGCATCTTCCACTGCGGTGTCCCGATGGCCACAAATTTACTGAAGGCCTCAGAGTCCACCAGGCGGTATGGTAACAGCTGGCGAGCTAACAGTTCCGCCACGCCAGCTGTCAGACGCCGGGCAAGGGGGTGACTGGCCGAAATTGGCTTCTTCCGCTCAAACATTTCCTTCACGGACACCTGACTGCTGCTGTGGGCAGAGGAGCAGGAAGTGCTCAAGGGCAGAGGCGGAGTGGAGGAGGGTGCCTGTGAAGGTGCAAGGGAGAAAGCGGCAGAAGCAGATGATGCACCTGAAGGAGGAAGAGGAGAAGGAGGGTGACTTTTCTTTTGTGTGCTGCTGCTGCTTTTGCTCAGGTGGCCATCCCATTGCTGTTTGTGCCTTTTCTCCAGGTGCCTTCGTAAGGCACTTGTCCCTACGTGAGTGTTGGCCTTTCCACGGCTCAATTTTTGTTGGCAGAGCGAACAGATGGCTTTGCTCCGATCTGAGGCACACACATTAAAAAATTTCCACACCGCTGAGCCACCCTGGGATGTGGGCACTATGGGGACCTCAGCAGCTGATGCTGAAGGGCAAGTTGGCTGGCTGTACATAGGTGGTGATACATGGTGCCGGACACTGCCACCAGCTGTTTCTGACGAAGAGCTGCCCCAGCTTCTTTCAGCAACTTCTCTCCTCCTACTACTCTCTGACTCCCCCTCTGAACTGTCCCCCTCTTCATCTCCTCTATTGGGAACATACAGAGGATCCGTATCATCGTCATCATCGTAATCATCCTGCCCAGCTTCGCTTGCCTCAGAAAAATCCAAACATGCACCATCAGTAGGTCCTTCATCCTCCTTACACGTTACATCCATAGTGTTGCTGCGTAACTCAGACATATGAGCTGGTGAAAATTAATCTGGCTGTAACAACAATGGCTGTGCATCAGTGATTTCACCACTAAATAATTCTTGCGAAGTGTCAAATGCAGCGGAAGTGGTGCTAGTAGTAGCGCTGGTGGCTGAGCAAGATGAGGTGTTCTGTGTCGCTAAATACTCAACCACGTCCTGACAATCTTGGGAGGTGATGGGACGTGCCTTCTTCCGAGCACTGTACTGTGGGCCAGGTCCACACGAAATTACATTTACACGACCTCGCACAGACCTGCCGGGTGGCCTTCCTCTGGCTCTGGCACTACCTCTTCCTCTACCTGTTTTGTCCATATCGGGTATGCACGGAGTGGTATATCACACTGCGTGCACTCACGTAGGTAGGTGGGTTCACTTTACTGCACAGGTATGCGCACTGATGCGGTGGGTTCACTGAACAGAACAGGTATGTAGTGGCGGGTTAACTGAACAGAACAGGTATGCAGTGGTGGGTTCACAGAACAGGTATGCAGTGGCAGGTTCACAGAACAGGTATACAGTGGCGGGTTCACTGAACAGAACAGGTATACAGTGGCAAGTTCACTGAACAGAACAGGTATACAGTGGCGGGTTCACTGAACACAACAGGTATGCAGTGGCGGGTTCACTGAACAGAACAGGTATGCAGTGGTGGGTTCACTGAACAGGAATACAGTGGCGGGTTCACTGAACAGAACAGGTATGCAGTGGCGGGTTCACTGAACAGAACAGGTATACAGTGGCAGGTTCACTGAACAGAACAGGTATGCAGTGGCAGGTTCACTGAACAGGTATGCAGTGGTGGGTTCACTGAACAGGTATGCAGTGGTGGGTTCACTGAACAGGTATGCAGTGGCAGGTTCACTGAACAGGTATACAGTGGCAGGTTCACTGAACAGAACAGGTATACAGTGGCGGGTTCACTGAACAGAACAGGTATACAGTGGCAGGTTCACTGAACAGAACAGGTATACAGTGGAGGGTTCACTGAACACAACAGGTATGCAGTGGCGGGTTCACTGAACAGAACAGGTATGCAGTGGTGGGTTCACTGAACAGAAATACAGTGGCGGGTTCACTGAACAGAACAGGTATGCAGTGGCGGGTTCACTGAACAGAACAGGTATACAGTGGCAGGTTCACTGAACAGAACAGGTATGCAGTGGCAGGTTCACTGAACAGGCATACAGTGGCGGGTTCACTGAACAGGTATGCAGTGGTGGGTTCACTGAACAGGTATGCAGTGGCAGGTTCACTGAACAGGTATACAGTGGCGGGTTCACTGAACAGAACAGGTATACAGTGGCAGGTTCACTGAACAGAACAGGTATACAGTGGCGGGTTCACTGAACAGAACAGGTATGCAGTGGCGGGTTCACTGAACAGTACAGGTATGCAGTGGCAGGTTCACTGAACAGGTATGCAGTGGTGGGTTCACTGAACAGGTATGCAGTGGTGGGTTCACTGAACAGGTATGCAGTGGTGGGTTCACAGTACAGGTATGCAGTGGTGGGTTCACAGAACAGGTATGCAGTGGCAGGTTCACTGAACAGGTATGCAGGTATCCAGTGGGCTCACTGAACAGAACAGGTATGGTGGGCTCACTGAATAGAACAGGTATGCAGCCAGGAACAAGCTAAGCCTAACTAATCTTTCCCTACTCTCACTAACGCAGGCACACGAGTGAGCTTAGTGGCCGCCGCTGCCTGCCTTTTATTGGGGGGGGGGGGTGGTTTCAGGGCCTAGTGTAGCCTAATTGGCTACACTGGGCCTGCTGACTGTGATGTAGAGGGTCAAAGTTGACCCTCATGGTGCATTATGGGGCGAACCGAACTTCCGCAAAACTTCGCCTGCGGGACGCGAACGCGAACCACTGAAGTTCGCATGGAACCATTTGCAGGCGAACCGTTCGGCCCAACTCTAGCTGTGATTGGTTGGTTGTTGTATACTGGGTATCACATACAGTACAGCACCAGTATCTGTACCTGTTTATACAGTACAGCACCAGTACAGTATACAAGAGGGGTACAGTATACAAGAGGGGTACAGAGTCAAGAGGGGTAGTCCTATAGGTTGAGTATATCCCAAAATGTATATTTTAACTGGAAAAGTTTGAGGGATCGTCTTATACGCCCGGTCGTCTTCCTGCTGCAGTGCTGCCTACTCTGCAAAGCCTGCCAAGCACACTTCCTCAGTGGCATAAAAAAATGTGGCCCTTCAGCCAAATATTTGGCTGCTAGAGAGTTAAGGCAATAAGACTAGCTACTATCTAGTTGTAACATGTTGGTACTTTTTTGTGGACCCATTTCAAGTCCATCTAAATTCCGCGTAGCTATACCGCACCCTTTGTTGTAGATTGTGCCATGCTGCACTCCATTGACTTTCTCTGCTGGAGTTTTACAATAACACATGCTTGACAATATTAAACCTCAGCTTGAGCGGCTGCCAGACTGTTTTATTAGAGACTGGATGGGCTGTGAGATTTCCGAGTTCAGCCAATAACGCGGGAGGTCAGGATCAGTGTTACTAGGCAGCAAAGAGAGTCAAATTACAACACAAAGATACTGCAAGTGCAATAAGCTTGCCGTTAATTAACAAGGAAATTGTTAAGATTTATTAGAGCAATGAACTAATTGTAGTTAATCTGATTACAGACACAATCAACCTCAATAATGCCACCAATGCTAAATAATTGGGCAGACGGTATTCATAAAGGGATTTCAGGTCTCATAAAGCTACTGCACGCTTCTCATTAAAGCTCGTCTCCAGACAGGAGTTTGTTTTTCGTATTAAATATATTCGGGAAGGGAAGAAAAAATGCTGTCGGTGGCCTGGACAGGAAGCATTCCCCGCCCTTTCTGTCTGTCTTTGGTTAAACTCACCTCTTTTCCCTAGCCTTTGAGACTGTATAATGCAGGGCCACAGCGCTTTGAGTCCCAAGGGAGAAAAGCGCTATATAAATATCATGGTTATTGTTAGTAAAGTTAACCACACTCTTTTTTTTTTAACACCAGGGGCGTGACTATAAGGGAGCAACCCCTGTGACCGCAGGGGGGCCCAGGGCTGTGAGGGGCCCCCAACTACTACTTTACTCCCCCTGATTCAGGAGTCCATCCTCTAGGTCAGGTGTTTTTCAAGCTATACTTGTTATAGGTGTGAAGATCATGATGACCACAATTGTTTTATGACCCTTGCAAGGTGGGCCCCCAGGATGTGAGGGTCATCGAGGGAACTTACCCATGTCATCCTTTAGTAGATATTTTTCATTTACACTTAAAAAGATACCAGACCCCAAAAACTTTGGAGAAACGGGGGTGCAGGCATATACTACTACCTGTTATTATGCCCACTGCTCCCCCCGTTCTCCTATCTGCCCCCATAGCTCACCTAAAAACTACCCGAGATATTCTCAGGATGGTCGTAGGCAGCCAACTTCGCTACGCTGGAACTACGCGTATTTTTACGCAAATACGCTTCGCAATCTACGGCTCCGAAATCACTTCGCTACGTTAGCATACCGTAGACTACGCATTAAAATACGCAAGCTTCACGTATTGCGTAGCGTAGTTGATGCGACCGCTTATGCCCTTATGCGGAAAAATTTCCACAATAATCTGCTAACTATGCGCATACACAAACTAATTTAAGCATACATTCCAACATCCAATGCGAAATTGTATGCGTACAAAGGGCAATAAAATTTCTGCGCATGCGCAATGACCCATATCAATGCAGTTACCGCACGCGTAGTTGACTTCGCAATACATACGTCAACTACGCGTAGCGGGCGAAGCTACGCATAGCGGGACTACGACTACGCGGAAATGCGTAAGTGTAGTTCTTAAACTTCGCCTACGAACTATGATGCGTAGTTGCGTACTACGATGCGTAGATTCGCGCTGGCGTAGTTTACGAGCAACCCTGATATTCTTCTGGTCAGCCGGGTCAGGACTTACTGTGCAGGCGCCAGCCAGGCTGTGTACATCCCGTCATGCGCATGACGTCATACGAATGCACAGTGCGCAAGAGTCTGTGCAGTAAGTCCCGACCTGGCACCGTTTTTGGGCTCTGGTATCCTTTAAAATAATTTTTCAGCACTCTGTAATTAAGAATCTTGACAGGTTGCACAGACTGTTGAAGAGCACTTAAAGTGCCACTTTAGGCATCTTGTCGGTTTGCCTATGACTAAAAACAGCCCTGAACAGAGGTACCTGTACTTTTGATGATGACTGGTATCACTATTATTCAAATTGTTCATCAGTTGTTACGTTCGGCATCCTTTGCCTATGCCTAAAAACAGTCCAGAACATAGGTATCAGTACATGTGATAATGATAGGTATCAGTTGAATTAACAAACACAAGACATGCTCCAAGACAGCACTTGCCTTTTATATGGGTCCACAAACAGCCAGTCAGCCAATAAAAAGATGCAAATGCATGCACCCGTATCTGCAGTCCCAAATCCAGCAAGAGCTGAAACGGGCGGACATAGACAGGAGAGATACCTCAGTTGCACACAATCAGAGATCATGTGACCAGCAGGGGGCACCGCATGCAGGTATCCCTCTCCGAGGGCCCCTCTCCCTACACTGACATGTCCCTAGGAGCTACATACTTAAGAGTTTAAACAACAAAACACACTGGGGTACATGAGAATCAGGGTCCCAGGGCTCTGCCACTGTGCCAGGCCCCCCACTCCACATGCAGGTGTGTCCTGCAGGTGTCACCTTAGGCATCTTCTTCGTTTGCTATGCCTAAAAACAGCCCTGAACAGAGGTATCTGTAGTTTTTATAATGATTGTTATCAATATTATTCAAATTGTCCTGTAGGTGTCACCCTAGGCATCTTTCTGGATTGCCTATGCCAAAAAACAGCCCTGAACAGAGGTATCCGTAATTTTGATAATGATTGGTATCCTCCTGGAGGGCATTTGAAGGTTAGCTATAAGGCCACATGGGTGCTAGATACGCTTATGCCTCCAGCATTGCGTTTTAGTAGAAGTGATTTCTGGGAGGTTTTTTCCACATGCAGGTTTGTAGGTTTAAGGCCTCCCAGGGCCGGCCCGCTCATGAGGCGGGGTGAAACGTTTGCCTCAGGCGGCAAACTTCTAGGGGCGGCACCCGCCCGTCCGTGGGTGCGGGGGCGGCGGCCACCGAGCCGGAGGGGTAGCGGGCAGGACGGGGGTATTGGGCCTAGCGGTGGGGAGGGGGGTCGGACCCCCCCTCCCTCGCCTGGGTCCCCCGATCTGCGCTCCCCTCCAGCTGTAATAGGAAGCAGCCGATGCTCAATCGTAAGAGGCACGGGCGGGGAGGACTCACCTTATCCACGTTCCAGCGTGTGCTCCACTGACGTCACTTCCTGCATCGCCGTTCACTTACATTACAGTGGGCGGCGATGCAGGAAGTGACGTCAGTGGAGCGCACACTGGAACGCGGATAAGGTGAGTCCTCCCCTCCCGTGCCTCTTACTATTGGGCATCGGCAGCTTCCTATTACAGCTGGAGGGGAGCGCAGATCGGGGGACCCAGGCGAGGGAGGACCCCCATCCCCACCGCTAGGCCCAATACCCCCATCCTGCCCGCTACCCCTCCGGCTCGGCCTCAGGCGGCAAAAAGTCTAGGGCCGGCCCTGAGGCCTCCAGTGAATTATCTCAATCATGTTCTGTGTAAAGAGCCCTGTCCTAACAACCGAAGGAAATCGCAGTCACGGAATCATGGAATTCTACGGCAGTTCCAGTGACACGAGCCGTGTGACCTCCTCTGTAGCGCACACAAGGCAGATCAGATTGATCACACTCTAGAAACATAAGCTGCTATTCTCTTCCGGAGAGGAATGTTTAGTGCGGAAAGGTGGAAAGCGAAGTGCGGAAAGCAAGAGACATATGGTCAATGGGAGATTGTCAATATTCAGCAGGGATTTCAGCGGGCGGAGGAGGAGGGGGGCAGTGAAGAGAGGTAAATAAAGAGGAAATGCTCAGCACCATTAAATGAACAGTCTGCACAGTAAGGAGATATATTGATTATTTTACTTGTGCTGAAGTCATTTGTGAGTAACAGAGCACTTTATTATGTAACTGCTTCTGCTAGCAAGCTGAGCTCCAGCTGAATGGCTGATGCTATCTCTTAGCTGGAGCAGGGGGTGACTCAATGCCTCCTATATTAAAGTGAACTCATAAGAAGGAGAGATTGTTTGAATTACCGTCGGGGGAACGCTCATGTTCTTGCTGTGATTACTGCTGTTAATGTGCAGAAAGCACCAGAGGTACGGCCTCTCCAGACGGTTTTATAGACACAGTTCACATGGTTGAATGGCACCGAGGAACATAGTAATGAAGAATAGTAACAGGAGGAGATAAAGGCTTGGTTTTAAAGCGGGGCCTACTCGTAAATTGCTAGTTTGCATGCGTAGATCGCTTTCCCATCCTAACAATGTGCTTTTCTCAAGGAAAAGGATGTTTTATTAGCTAAAAAGCTTCCATCAGGGGATTCTGCTTAGGCCAGTAATAGCTAACCTTGGCACTCCAGCTGTGACAAAACTACAAATCCCATACCTCCCAACATTTTAAAATAAGAAACCGGGACACTGGCCACACCCCCTAACCACACCCCCTAGCCACACCCCCAACACGCCTACCATCGTTTTTTTTAAAGATTTTTTTTAATTAAATATTTATACCCTTATTGTTTTTTTCATAAGTATACCCTCATACACCCTGCCCGTGGGTGGGGAGGAGGGTAAGGGTGCCTGTGGGTGGGGAGGAGGGTGCCACTTTTAGGTTGGGGAGGGGTTGCCTGGGCAGATAATGGAGGCGGAAAAACTGATCGAGGCTCCAGCCGCGGTAATGAGGGATGCGGGAGCTTCACTGCTTCCTCCCTCCCTCCCTCTCTCTGAATACCCCCCTATGTATGTCTGTGTCCCCCCTCCCTGTAGGCAGAGTGAGCGCAGCGGAGCGGGCAGTCGGGTCCTCTTACCGCTGATGCACGCGTACTGTCTCTGGCATCGGACCTCCATGTGCTTCTTGTTTACTATGACGTCACAGGAAGCACATGGAGGTCCGATGCCAGAGAGACAGTACGCGCGGCGTGCATCAGCGGTAAGAGGACCCGACTGCCCGCTCCGCTGCGCTCACTCTGCCTACAGGGAGGGGGGACACAGACATACATAGGGGGGTATTCAGAGAGAGGGAGGGAGGAAGCAGTGAAGCTCCCGCATGCCTCATTACCGCGGCTGGAGCCTCGATCAGTTTTTCCGCCTCCATTATCTGCCCAGCCGGCCGGGATTCAAGAGGGGGGGCCCGGGACAGTGGGAGGGCCCCCCCAAATCGGGAGAATCCCGACCAATCCGGGACGGTTGGGGGCTATGAAATCCCATCATGCCTCTGCCTCCTCGAGTTATGCTTAGACCTGTCAGAGTATTGCAATGCCTCATGGGACTTGTAGTTCCACCACAGCACCACAGAGTGCCAAGGTTAGCCATCACTGGCCTAGGCAAAGGGCCTCAAGGTTTGCCTTGCAAAAGCATTGAGAGGGTGATGTCATCAGCACATGTAAGCCATGCAGACAGAGTCAGGGCGAAGCAGCTAATTTGGATGTACCATAGCCGCTTAGCAGCTACAAGTGGCTATTTGGGTGTGGGAGGTGCCCGATAAAAAATCAGCGCCCAAATTACCACGTACAACCTGTAACATGGGCAGCTTTTGTGCTCCCAAACTACCGCAGTGCTTCCAGCGCCCTCTTTTTGTACCTGTAGTTTATTTAGGCTTGGTATCAGGTGGGGTCGCTTAGGGTTAGGCATAGGTAAGGTGAGTCATTTAAGCTCAACACACACCATACAATCTTGGTTGTACAGATTTAACAAATCTATGTAGTATAAGGGCCAACAGATTGAAAATACCTTGTAGGATTGATTGGATAAGCTCTTATACTACATGAGAGTGGTAAGATTGAACAACCCAGATTGTATGGTGTGTGTTGAGCTTAAGGGATAGACAAAGGTTGGGGGGGGGGTTGGTTAGGCATTGGCTGGTGGGGTTGGGAAGGGTAAGGCATAGGTTGGGGGGGGGTTGGTTAGGCACAATTTGGGGAGGATTGGTTAAACCAGACACCTCCATAGTGAAAAGCAAAATCCTGCAGAGTCCCTGTGAAAAAAGGCTATAGTTACCTGAGCAGCCTTGTCCCGCAAAGCCGTCTCGAAGACCCCGCATCACCCTACTTCCGGGGCCTGGCCCCGCCTCCCCTTTTTCCTCAGAGAAAAACGCCAAGATATTTGCTGCAGTAAATATCTTGACATTTTTCTCCGCGCTTTTGTATAGCGCTTTTCTCCTGTTGGACTCAAAGCGCTCAAGAGCTGCAGCCACTACGGGCACGCTCAAGAGGCCACCCTGCAGTGCTAGAAAGTCTTTCCCAAGGACTTCTTACTGAATAAGTAGTGACCCTAGTCAGGATTTGAACCCAGGTCTCCTATATCAAAGGCAGACTATCTAGCCACTCTAATCATGCCTAGCGATTTTTGGAGTGTTGTGGTGTAGCGTTTATTATTTTTTTGTTACATCAGAGCAGTAACTGAACAGCTTCTGTAACAAAAAGGCTTGGAAAATCGCTCTGATCTAGCGTTTTTCAGTGCGATTTTTGCACTTTCTTATACTTAACATTGAAGCTGAATCGCCTCAGAAATCAGCAGAAATGCTGCACGACCCACGTTTGCGTTTGGGAGAAAATCAAGTCGCTCTGGTGTGATCCATTCCATTTAGGTAAATACATTAGCCAAGCGCTTTTCAAAGTAATGGCATTTTTAACCACTTAACGACCACGGTCAGCCGATCGGCGGCCCTAGGTGTTAAGTGGTTTTACATGGAAATGGCCGAGCGACCTTTCCATGTCGGTTCACGGAGGGTGTCTCCGTGAACTGCCTGCGAGTCTCCGATCGCGGCTCGCAGGCGAAATGTAAACACGCGGGGAAGAAATCCCCGCTGTTTACATCATTTGGCGCTGCTGCGCAGCAGCGCCGTAAAGGAGATCGGCGATCCCCGGCCTCTAAACCTCCCAGCAGGACATCCCCCTAGTGGGGAAAAAAGGGGGGAAATCTGATCGCCCTGGCTGATTCCTGATCTGTGCTGTGGGCTGGAGAGCCCACGCAGCACAGATCTGCGCTAAATCCCCTGGTCCTTAAAGGAAACCAGAGAGCAGAGTACAAAAAATGAAAAACTTTTATACATACCTGGGGCTTCCTCCAGCCTCATAAGCCTGGATTGCTCCCACGCCGCCGTCCTCCACTTCCTCTATCGCCAGTACCGGGTCCCGTCACTTCCAGCGGGCGCGACCATTTTCCCGCATACACATACGTAGTGTGGAGCCGCACTCGTACAGATATGGAGGGAGCCCCTGTGATGCGGAAAATTGGCCGCGTGCTTCCGCCGACTGGCCGAAAGTACGGGACCAGGCAGCGGAGGACGGCGGTGTGGGAGCGATCCAGGCTTATGGGGCTGGAGGAAGCCCCAGGCAGAGCCGGGACAAGGTCCTCCAGCACCCAAGGCTGAGACAGCAAAGTGCGCCCCTCCATCCATGCCACCCCAGCCGTCACACACTGATTGCTATTAGACTAAGAGGCGCCACAGGGCCCACAACCTCCCTAACACCTTAATATCTAGTTATCTGGCTTGCATTCACTGCCATGTATCCCCTTTTCTTATTTCTCTCTGCTTCAAACACAATTAGGAATGACAGCTGAATGAATTCTGCGCCCCCTCCTACACTGCGCCCTGAGGCTGGAGCCTCTCCAGCCTATGCCTCGGCCCGGCCCGGCCCTGGCCCCAGGTATGTATAAAAGCTTTACCCCCAAACATCTCTGGTTCTCTTTAAAGAGAACCCGAGGTGGGTTTGAAGAATATTATCTGCATACAGAGGCTGGATCTGCCTATACAGCCCAGCCTCTGTTGCTATCCCAAACCCCCCTAAGGTCCCCCTGCACTCTGCAATCCCTCATACATGGCAGCCACGCTGCTGACAAACAGCTTGTCAGAGCTGGCTGTGTTTATCTCTATAGTGTCAGTCTGCTGCTCTCCCCGCCTCCTGCAGAACTCCAGTCCCCGCCTGCATCCCTTCCCTCCCTGCTGATTGGAGGGAAGGGACGGGGGCAGGGACCGGAGCTATGCAGGAGGCGGGGGAGCAGCTGAGACTGACACTACAGATGTAAACACAGCCTCACAGCATGGCTGTGATTTATGAGGGATTGCAGAGTGCAGGGGGACCTTAGTGGGGTTTGGGATAGCAACAGAGGCTGGGCTGTATAGGCAGATCCAGCCTCTGTATGCAGATAACATTCTTTAAACACACCTCAGGTTCTCTTTAAGTGGTTAAAAGCACTCAAAAGCTCTCTTGGTGTGCACCAGCCCCCTGACACTTGATGATAAAGAAGGGCTTTTGGGAATGACTGACACAGCGCTAATTCTATTATCATTTTAGTTACAGATTGTCCTACCAGCTCATGGTGAACCAGAACTCCTAGGAGTCTGTAAGGGGCTGAAAGAGACCAGAAAGCCTCCTTACTTAAAGGCTATGTAAAACAGAAGGTTGCCTTCTTAAAACAAAATCGTTTTAGAAAGTAAGCCTCTGAAATAACATTTTATGCGCTGGCAAGTGTTGCAGCAGTGACACGGTGACATTTACTTCCATTAATTTTCCTTGCAAGCTAGGGGTTAACTATGGTATACCGAGATGCTATCTATAAATACGAATCCTACATGATTAATTGGTTATTCATGAATTATTGTATATTTTAGACTACTTGATTAATCAGGCGCAAATTATTACAGGCAATTCTGCTTAATGAAGGTATTAACTATATAAATCAAAATTGCTGTGATGAATTAGAAGTTTTTCAAGATATTGTTGCTGTTGGTTAGGTATCTGCTTTTAGTTCACATTTTGGTATTAAAGGACACCCGAGGTGAAAATAAACAAATGTAATAAACAATTATATCTATGCTCCTTCTACTAAAAATGACTTTTCAATATTTTCCACATATTTATTTTATATTTACATCTACGTTTTAATTTTTTTACTGGTTTATTGTTATTGCTCAATGACACATTCATTGAAGTATGCCAAAGCTAAAATCTATGAACTATTGAACCTTTTTATCTCTTTTCTGCTCTTAGAAGCCTGTCCTGACTCAGGGCTGGAACCCACTAGAGCGATTTTGTCAGTGTTTAGGGAGCAATTCAAAACGCTAGCGATTTCCTTAAACGCTCAGCTAATGTTAATCGATGGGCGCAAACGCAGGACATGCAGCATTTTTAGCGTTTAGCGTTTCTGCAATGTAAAGTATATAAACGCTGGCATAATCGCTCGTCAAAACCTACACAGAGCGATTTTGTTAGCATTTTGAAATTACTGCACACTGTAAAAAAAATTAAAACTAATTGAAAGGACCAGTCAGAATTAAAAACGCTAATCGCTAATTACTACACAATCGCTGGCAAAACGCTTACACTTTTTAAAATCGCTACCCAATTCGCCAGAAAACGCTCATGAAATTGCTTACAAAATGCTCATACAAAACGCTAGCCACTGCGATTACCGATAGTGATTTGTAGTGGGTTCCAGGCCTCAGGGCTGGTGCACACCAAGAGCAGTTCTGAGCCTTTTTAAAACGCTTGCACTTTAAAAAAGCGCTTGGCCAATGTACAGGGACGGATCTAGACCAAATTGCGCCTGGGGCAAGGTCAGGTTTTGGCGCCTAAACTGCCATTCCCCATCCAGTTTTGGTGCCTAAAGGTCAGGTTTTGGCGCCTAAACTGCCATTCCCCATCCAGTTTTGGTGCCTAAAGGTCAGGTTTTGGCGCCTAAAGATCAGGTTTTGGCGCCTAAACTGCCATTCCCCATCCAAATTTTGCCGCCTTTTTAAGAATTCAACAAACTGCGCCTGGGGCAAGAGACCTGCCTGCCCCCCCCCCCCCCCCCTCCCTAGATCCGTCCCTGCCAATGTATATTAACGGGATGGTGCACACCAGAGCGATTTGTTTTTTCCCTAAACACAAACTCGGGTCCTGCAGCATTTTTGCTGATTTCTGAGGTGGTTCAGCCTCAATGTTAAGTATAGGAAAGTGGAAAAATCGCTCTGAAAAGCGCTAGATCAGAGCGATTATCCAAGCGTTTTTGTTACAGAAGCTGTTTAGTTAGAGCTCTACTGTAACAAAATATAAAAAGCGCTACACCAAAACTCTCCCAAAAAACCTCTAGGCATACTTTAAAAAAAATCGCTAGGCACATGCCTAGAATCGCCACAAAAAAAAAAAATCACTTCAAAAAGCGCGGTTTACTTTTACGCTAGCGTTTGTTCACTGGCCCTCAGACAGGAACTGCTACGTACATACCTGATGTTTAACTCTTTCAGGCAGAGAAAGAAAAAAAAGGAACACAGCCTAGTTATTTGTGTGCTAGGGACTGTACAGTTGGCTGATGGTGTAATGGTTAAGGGCTCTGCCTCTGACACAGGAGACCAGGGTTCGAATCTCGGCTCTGCCTGTTCAGTAAGCCAGCACTAATTCAGTAGGAGACCTTTGGCAAGTCTCCCTTACACTGCTACTGCCTATAGAGCGCGCCCTAGTGGCTGCTGCTCTGCTCTGGCGCTTTGAGTCCGCAAGGAGAAAAGCGCAATATAAATGTTATTTGTCTTGTCTTGTCTTGTCTTACATACCACATGTCTATCTCATCATGTCACATGTCACCTCGGGTGTCCTTTAATATAGCAGATACAGTATATCACAAGAAAAGTGTTTAACGCAAGCCTGAACTGAAAATTTAAAGTCAAAATAAACATACACACATATTTACCTCCCTGTAGTCTACTCATCGATCTCTTTCTCCTCTCCTGCATCCTGTTTGTGCACTGTGATCAATGGAATTCTCCAGCCTCCATTTTGAAAATGGCAATTTCTTCATAATAACTTCCTGGTCAGCACACTGTTAAACTGGAATATCGCCCACTTTAGCCATAAGGAAACATGGACATTACCTTGCACATTCAGTTATGATTGACAGCAACTGATATATCACTGACAGAAACTGATATATTACAGTTCTGACAAAATCTTGTCAGAACTGGAAGTAATCGTTGTAAGAAGAAAATGGAGAGCTTCTGAGAGGAACTGATGGCAAGGTAAGTATGTAGTATTCATTTGCAGGTACATCATGTGTTTATTTAAAATCATCTTACTCACTTCAGGTTCACTTTAAAGTGAAGCTAGTAAAATTATTTAAAATAAACACATGACGTAGCTGCAAATGAATATTACATAGTTACCTCGCCGTCCGTTCCTCTCGGAAGCTCACCATTTTCTTCTTACAGTAATCCCTTCCAATTCTGACAATATTTTGTCAGAACTGAAACATACCAGTTGCTGTCAGTTATATATCAGCTGCTGTCAGTTACAACTGAATTTGCAAGGTAATGTCCATGTTTCCCTATGGCTTAAGTGGCAATATAACAGTTTAACAGTGTGCTGACCTGGAAGCTGTTATGGGGTAATGGCCATTTTCAAAATGGAGGACAGAGATTTCCATCGATCACAGTGGACAAATGGGACGCGGGAGAGGAGAAAGAGGTGGATGAGCAGACTACATGGAAGGTAAGTATGACCTGTGTATGTTTATTTTTACTTTTTATTTTCAGTTCAGTTTCTCTTTGAGGCCCCGTTTCCACTATCGCGAATCCGCATGCGTCTTGCGTATGCGGATTCGCATAGACAATATAAGTGAATGGGCCTGTTTCCACTTATGCGTCTGCGGGAGCGTTTTATTGTGCAGAGAAAATCTGCACGGAACACCCTGCAGAATTCGCCTGCGTGTGGAATGCAGGCGAATCGCACACAATGTATTTAATAGGGAAATCGCATGCGTTTTTTCCCATGTGTTTTTTGCTGCGAATTCGCATAGGTACCAATGTAAATTCACACAGGCAGTGACATGGTTAAAATCGCATATACCCTCACCTATGCGAATTCGCGGCAAAAAACACATGCGGAATCGCATCCGCATGCGATTTCATCAGCGGTGGAATCCAGGCTATTCCGCACCGCAATAGTGGAAACGAGCACTGAAGGGCCAGTGCTCCTAAGGTATGTGATAACTCCAAACCAAGTTTTGAATGCAGGATTAGCATCTTTATCACTTACTACACTCAGACCAGTTGCTGTTGAAATTTGATTTTTATGGTGACAATACCGCTTTAAAGAGAACCCGAGGCCAAGAAGTAATTAAAGAACAGATTCTTACCTAAGAAGAGGTCCCCCGGTCCCCTGATGGCGCTTGTGGAGCCTCCAGCTGATCGGGGCCACGCTCCTCTTCTGGCATGAGCGCCGCCCTGCTAACTGCACAGTCGTGGCCATCGTTAGTAATCTTTGGAAGGGCTGCGAGAGGCAACAAGGCACCACAGGGCAATGGGGGACCAGAGGATGCCGAAGTTACCCTCTCCTTTGGTAAGTATGTGATTTTTGTAGTTTCCTGTAGATTATTACGCATCCAGTCCACTTTAAGCTAAGTACACATCTTTAATTTCTGTCACTGGCAGGGTCCAGAGCTCGATCCCTCGTGCAACAGTTCATGGCTGCGTTCAATACAAACCTGCAGATTAGCGACATGTTTGTTGCTTCTCATGGGCAAGGGGAGTGTAAAGACCAATGCACTTGGTGGTAGCTTGAGCTATGTATACACATTTATTGAGTATTTTTAAGAAATATATTTGTGAAGGCTGTTATGAACAACAGGGGGTACTTGGCAGGGGCGTAACTAAAATGTATGGGATCCGCTGCAAAAAGATAGCATGGTGCCCACTGGATCCCCCCCCCCCCCTTTACAAGTGAGCCTGCTAAGGAAGAAGAAAAAATATATAAAAGTACTCCTCCCTCCCACACACAAGCCATCCCCTGCCACCCCCTCCCACTATGCAGAGTAGCACAGGAAACAGTGTAATATTTACCTGCTCCAGTGCTGCTGGTTCCTCCATGCTTAAAGGGAACCTGAAGCGAGTAATATTTTTTAAAATAAACACATGACGTAGCTGCAAATGAATATTACATACTAACCTCACCGTCAGTTCCTCTCAGGAGCTCACTATTTTCTTCTTAGGCCCGGTTCACACTTGCGTTTTGATCAAATACTTACCGGTGGCACGGGTCCGGTCCAGTCCGTTCTGAGAACATCCGTTCGCCATCAGGAGGCCATCAGGATCCAGTCAGGTCACGTTCAGTTTTCATCCGGATCTTCTTCCATTCTTCATGCGTCTTGGATCCGTTTCCGTTTTCAAAGAGGGGCCTGGAAGGTCTGGAAAAGCGCTGGAGTCCTTCTTGGGGAGAGCCTGCTGTGCGGACATCCTCCTCCTCGTCCCGCGGGGCCCTGCGTCTGGATGGTCGGGTCCTTCCCTGTCCTCCGCTGTGTTCTGGGGTGGCTGTGGAGAGGCTGGGGCTGTCCGGCGCTGGGTACATCCACATGGCCGCCTGCACCATAGAGAACCCCACAGCAAGTGGGGTAGGACGTCCGGCTTTCATCCGGAAGTGTGTTGTGCACTTCCGTTTCCCCTCAGTTCCTCTTGTGCTGGATTTCTTGTCCGGACCCGGTGAGGCGGCGGGGGACGGAGGACCGGTCCGGAAAATTGGAACATGTTGGAAAATTCCAGACCGCAGACCGCATCAGGAGGAACGGACGAGTGCGCACAGGTCCATTGATTAACAATGGACCCTTAATCGTCCGTTCAGTTTGCGGTCCGCAAAATAACGCAAATGTGAACCGGGCCTAACAGTGATCCCTTCCACTCTGGGGAAATACACCAGTTTCCCCAGAGTAGAACAACAGCAGATCTGGCACTGGTTGCAATAAATCAGTAATACTTTTATTCCAGCAAGTACATGCAAGACAATAGGAGTAGAAAAGTGGTCGGCCTGACAGCCATTTCACGGGTCCCCCCGCTTCTTCTGAAGAAGCGGGGGGACCCGTGAAACGGCTGTCAGGCCGACCACTTTTCTACTCCTATTGTCTTGCATGTACTTGCTGGAATAAAAGTATTACTGATTTATTGCAACCAGTGCCAGATCTGCTGTTGTTCTACTCTGGGGAAATCGATGTATCTGTGAAGTGCGAGCACGGTTGAATTGCAATCAGGTTCCAGCTGCTGTTTCCAGTCTATTGAGTGCCAGTCTCATCTCTTTTGCCTCTCTGCACTTGGAATTGAAATACACCAGTTGCTGTCAGTTATATATCAGCAGCTGTTACAACTGAATGTGCAAGATAATGTCCATGTTTCCCTAGGGCTCAAGTGGATGATATTACAGCTTAACAGTGTGCTGACCAGGAAGCGGTTATGGGGTAATGGCCATTTTCAAAATGGAGGACGGAGAATTCCATCGCTCACAGTGGACAAATGGGACGCAGGAGAGGAGAAAGAGATTGAGGAGTAGACTGCACAGGAGGTAAGCATGACCTGGGTATGGTTATTTTGACTTTTTATTTTCAGTTCAGGTTCTCTTTAACAACTGCACACTCTCTGCTGTCATCCTCTGGCTTTGTCACTCTCTCTGCTGCTCTGGCTCCTCACTTTACTTGCATCAGTCATGTGATCGGTAGCCGACAAATGGCAACAGAGAGTGTGCAGAGCTGTGAAGTACGGAGGATATCGGCAGCGCTGGAGACGGTAAATATTAGCAGGTGAGGACAGGGGGGAGGAGCAAGCCTGCACGGGCTGTGGGGGCTTAATGATTATACTTGGTGAACATTGTCATTCATAAAGGGGTAGAAAGTTGAGAAATACTGCTGTACAATACTGATTCTACGGATAAGGAAATCTATTCTAATTACTGACATCGATGTATTTATGACTGTTGCATACCGAATGTTATTTAGTATAGGTATTCACAACAATGGAAGTGTTGTTCCAAAGAATGTAAATCTGTCTATTAATATTCACAATCTGGAGGGAACAGAGTGTTAATAAATTGCCCATAGGTTAATGTATTCACGAACCGGATTATATAGATGAATGATAATGTAAAGTTTCATAAGAAGAAAATGTATTACTATTCACCACACCACCCTATGTACCAATAAGATTAAATTCATTCCTGCTGCGGTTAATATTATATGGTAAACTGTAAGGAAAAAATAATTAGTTTTCAAAAGATGATGAGGTCAGGGTTTAAATCAATGCCGGGTCCTCACTGAAATGTATTAAAAGCGTTTAATATCAGAAAGTGAATTCCAAATGAAAAATAGTATAAGCAGTAATGAAACTAGATGTTAAAGCAGAATCAGAATCAGAATCATTTTTATTCGCCAGGCACGACAAGGTCCTGCTCGGAATTGGGTTTGGCACAAACAATTTAACAGAGTAGGGATAAGAAGTATAGATAACAGAGGGGCATAAAATAAACAGAAAGGCATAAATAAAAACAAAACAAAAACGGCATAACCAGGAGTTTTGGTTATTAATTTGAGTAGTATAGGCAACAGGAAGGATAAACAATAACTGGAAGGCATGAACAGGTGTGCAAATTTCAATTTGACCGGAGTGCAGATTGATAATTAATTGATCGATTATGATGCGCCTGATTCACAAAGCGGTGCTAACAGTTAGCACGCTGGTCAAAAGCCCTTTATCACGCCTAAACTCTGTTTAGGCATGATAAGTTTAGGCATGATAAGTTTAGGTGTGATAAGTTTTTAGGCGTGATAAGTTTAAGCACCAACTGGGTTAGCACTGCAGTGCACAGCTGATCAAAAGTTTTGCACTAGTAAAGTCTGGTGCACTTTGCATAGAGTTTAATGGCGCTGCTTTGCGTGCGGGACTTTGTGTGCGATCTAAACTTATCTAAACTTAGCATGCCTAAACTTATCACACCTAAACTTATCATGCCTAAACTGAGTTTAGGCATGATAAAATGGTTATCACGCCTAAAGTCTTTAACTGGGTTATCACCGCTTTGTGAATCGAGCCCGATATGTGAAATTTTGAAGTTCATGAACAGGGTGCAGTTCTAGAACACAATGTTGCTCCGGTGCTGGGCTCAGAGTGATTCAGGAATACAGGTTAATGATTATAACAGTAGTGCAGTTTAAAAACAAAAGAGCGGCAAGGTGCAGTTCAGATTTCAGTGGTGGAGGGGGTGGAATGACTAAAGGGAGTTCAGGAGGGCAACGGCTGAGGGGAAGAAAGAGTTCCTGTGCCTTGAGGTTTTGGTGGCGATGGTCCAAAACCTACGGCCTAACGGAAGTCTGCTGAAGAACCGCTGGCCAGGGTGAGAGGGGTCGCCGGCAATCCTCAGTGCTCTTGAGCATAGCCTGGAGTTGTGGAGGTGGACAAGAGAAGGGAGAGGTCTGCCGATGATTCTCTCTGCCGATCTAATGACCCTCTGAAGTTTGTATCTGTCTCTGGTGGAGGAGCCAGCGTACCAGGCTAGGATGGAGGAGCTGAGGACGGACTCGATGGTGGCGGTGTAAAAGCACGTCAGTAGCTCTTGAGCCATGCATAACTTCTTCAGTTGGCGGAGGAAGAAAAGCCTCTGCAGGGCTTTCTTCTGGGTCAAGGCTGTGGTTGCCTTCCAGCTCAGGTCTTTGGAGATGTTAGGCTTGGTGGGCTTATTCTCCACAGTCAGCATGCAACACATAAGCTGACGTGAAGGAGGTACACACACCAGCACAAGGAATCAGGATATCCCCAGTTTAGTGGAGGAGAGGACTGACTCCAATAGGAGATTGTGGTGCACAGAGCCGGTGCAGATCCGAACAGCCACAAACAATACTTTCGTGATAACGTCTCAGCGCAAAGTAGCGCTGAGCGCATAAACCAGGACTGAGGAGATCAGGACAGGTAGACAGAATAAACGCTTGCTTAACTAGCCACTACTCAGTGACAGCAAGCGTCCACAACAAGACAGACTGGAATGAGGCAGCCAATGCGTTGCAGCGATGGCGTGCCTCACAAAGACAGGACAGGATAGTCAGGAAATAGCAGGATCAAGATAGATGAACGTAACACAGACAAATATACAATAAGTATGTTTTCCTAGCGTATTACAATTACAGCTATCAATGAAACTATTTGTAACGTCTGACTAACATATGTATATATCGGCAATGAACCGATATATGACATAAGCAGGAACACTGACTAGGACTGGAGCAATACAGGGAACAGGACTCAGAAGGATTCGCTATCTCTTCGCAGAGATGAACGCAATCCACAAACAGAACCAGGAGCAGGATACTAACTCAGCACGGGTGATCACGATACGCGCAAACTACCAAAACGTGCTGGAAGGCTGACTAACTGAGCACAGGAAATAAACAGTTCGTGTACGTATATATCAGCGACACTGATGTATCAACGTAACACGAATACAAGGAAAATAACAAAATGTGCAAGTATGCGTATATATTGGCGATGAACCAATATATGACACAAGACAAGCATAGTAACAACTTCTAGAACAAGAGCAGAACTAGGAGGACTCGCTGACCCCTTCGCAGGAGTCAGCGCAGTCCACACGGACTAGGAACGAGGTGGGGCACGAGCAGAGTAACAGACAGAATCTGAGACTATGGTAGCCCCTGGAGCATTGCAGGAAGCAGTTCTTTATACTGAGGTCATCCAATGGGAGCAGACCTGCAGATTCCCACACAAGTGAATGGTAATTAATCACAGGCTGACAGCAGGAAAAGGCAGACAATGATATGCAGCCTGCAGGAAAGGGATTGCCACTCCATTGCAGCAGACAATGTTTGTTTACACAAAAGCATATTAAACTGTCATTAACTTCAGAGCGACTGCAGATGGAATCAGCAACTAGTTTAAGTGCAAACCAAACTATGCAAGCAAATGCATGTAATGACATCAGAACTGCTTGGGTTGCAATACCACTGCAGCCAGCAGTAAACGCTGCAGAAGCGATCGTAACAGGAGATGGTGGTGCCCAGAAGGCAAACGCTGGCTACTCTTTCAACCTCGGTGCCGTTGATAAAGATTGGTGGTGGGGGAGGGGCATGCTTCCTGAAATCCACAATCAGCTCTATGGTTTTGGATGAGTTGAGGACCAGCCTGTTCTCCCTACACCACTGGCAAACTCTGTCAACCTCCTGTTTGTTACTAGACCAACGATGGTGGTGTCATCTGCAAATTTGATGACCTTGACAGAGTTTTCCTTGGATCTGCAATTGTTCGTGTAGAGGGGGAACAGGATCGGTGACAGGACGCAGCCTCGCGGGGCCCCCGTGGTCGTTGTCCTTGGTTGAGAGGTAACCTCCCCAAGCTTAACGACTTAAGTTCTGTTCGTGGGTGGATCACAGACTTCCCGACTGAGTGTGGGATGGACATTCAGCTCTGTGAGATTGTCCTGCAGTATGTGGGGGCAGTTGGTGTTGAAGGCTGAGCTGAAGTCCAGTAGAAGAATCCTGGCGTATGTGTTAGGTTTGTCCAGGTGGTCGTATGTTAGCTCAAGGCAGATGTTGACAGCATCATCAGTGGATCTGTTCGCCCTATATGCAAACTGGTACGGATCCATTTGGGGGAAGGTTACAAGCTTGATGTTTGACAAGACGACTCTCTCGAAGGTTTTCATGATGTTGGATGTCAGACTCGGGGCCACTAGTCTGTAGGTATTGAGGTCAGAGTTTCCATACTTTTTGGGGACAGGGATAATTGTAGACTTTTTGAAACATACAGGGACTTTGCCGACCTGGAGGGATTTGACAAATAGACAAATAGACAAGACAAATAACATTTATATTGCGCTTTTCTCCTTGCGGACTCAAAGCGCCAGAGCAGAGCAGCAGCCACTAGGGCGTGCTCTATTGGCAGTAGCAGTGTAAGGGAGACTTGCCAAAGGTCTCCTACTGAATTAGTGCTGGCTTACTGAACAGGCAGAGCCGAGATTCGAACCCTGGTCTCCTGTGTCAGAGGCAGAGCCCTTAACCATTACACCATCAGCCAACTGAGAGAATATGGAAGTGAGGATGAGTGCCATCTGGTGTGAGCAGGTTTTCAGACAGGCTGGTGACACGCTGTCAGGGCCAGAGGCTTTCCTGGAGTTTAGTGAGGACAGGTGGAAGAGGACATCGGCCTCACTCACAGCTGGAGGTGGAGGGCTCGAGACTGAGAGATAATCTGCACTAGGTGTGGGGTGTGGCGGTGCTGTTGCTGGCTCCCCCAGTGCCTCCTGGTCCTCAAACCTGCAATAAAAGTTGCTGAGGTCCTTGGCTAGCTCAGTACTGGGTGTCGCATATTGTAGGGGAAGCTTATAGTTTGTGGTGGCTTTAAGCCCCTTCCAGACAGCTCGTGTATCGTTTGATCGCAGGTTGCATCTTATCCTTTCTGCGTACTCCCTCTTTGCGGCTCTCAGTTCTCGCTTCAGGTTGTTCCTTGCTGTCTTGTAATCCTCTTGGTTGCCGGACTTGTGCACCACCTCCTTGCTCCTCCACAGTTGCCGTAGTTTGTTGGAGAACCACGGTTTATTGTTCGGATAGACTTTGAAGGTCTTGGTTGGTACGCAAGAGTCTTCACAGAAGCTGATGTATGAGGAGATGTTGTCCGCCCACTCGTCAAGGTTTGGAGCTTCCATGGCCTTCCAGTCAGTGCAGTCGAAGCATGCCTGAAGTTGGAGCTTGGCCTCTCTTGACCACACTTTGGTGGACTTGAGAACAGGTTTAGCTGACTCCAGGCGCCTTCTGTAGGTGGGGATCAGGTGAATGAGAGAGTGGTCCGAGGAGCCCAGCGCTGCCCTTGGTATGGCTTTGTAGGCATCTTTCAGCGCTGTGTAGCAGTGATTGAGAGTGTTCTGATTTCTGGTGGGGCAGGCCACATGCTGGTGAAAGCGAGGAAGCTCCTGGCGGAGGTTAGCCTTATTGAAGTCGCCCAATACAATAAACAGCAAGTTAGGTAGGGTTGACTCCCATTTTGTAATGGTGTCGCTGAGGTCGCGCAGGGCATGTCTAACTTTGGCATCAGGTGGTATGTACACGGCAACAAGAACGTAGGAGGAGAACTCCTTGGGCGAATATTTTGGCCTGCAATTGACAATTAGAAGCTCGGGGGAGCTCTTCCTGGCTAGCACTGATGAGTTGGGGCACCATGACTGGCCAATGTAAACGCAGATGCCACCACCTTTCTTTTTACCCGAGAGGGTGGGGTCACGGTCGGCCCAGATGAGGCTGGAAGGTGAAGGGCATTGTCTGGGATGTCATCATGCAGCCACATTTCTGTGAGACGAAGGATTGGGGTACTGCTGCTGAGCTCCTTCTTTTCTCTGAGGAGACTGAGTTCATCTAGTTTGTTAGGGAGGGAGCACACATTCGACAGCAGGACCGATGGGATGGCTGACCTGAGTCCTTTCCTCTTGAGTCTCACTTGGGCACCTGCCCGGCAGCCCCTCATCTGCCGACCTGCGGGGGATGTATGGGCAGGGCATGCGAGCTCTTGTGCATGGCTCCAGACAGTGTTGTATAGAAGCCTGCCCTCGGACCTGAAGACTGAAAAAAGATTCATTTACCTGGGGCTTCTGCCAGCCCCCTGCAGCCGCCTTGTGCCGGTGATGTTAGAAAACAATCCTCCAGTCCTCTGCCGTGGCTTCGTTTCTTTACCACCAACTTACAAGTCGACAGCCACTGCGCTTGGGAGGACATCCTTGCTACCGCTCACATCTCCAGGAGCATTCTGTGCAGCCATAATACGAGAAAATCTCAACTGCGCCTGTGCAGGGAGCATATACGAGGATGATGTGGACGGCGAATGAAGAAATTGATAGTGAGCCACGGCAGGGAGGATCGTATGGTGACGGTATGGGCACAGAGCCTTTGCAGCGGGCTGGCAGAAGCCCCAGGTAAGTGAAACTTTTTTTTTATACTTCAGGTTTCCTTTAAAGGGAAACCGTAACGAAGAATTGAACATCATCCCAATCAGTAGCTGATACCTCCTTTACATGTGAAATCTATTATTTTTCACAAACGGATCATTAGGGGGCTCTGTATGGCTGATATTGTGGTGAAACCCCTCCCACAGGAAACTGTGAGGACCATGGTTCTGTCAGTTTCCTGTCTGTGAACCTCATTGCATTGTGGGAAATGACAGCTGCTTGCAGCTGTTTCCAACTGCCAAAAAAGGAAGCAGCATCTCCTTCCACTGACATCCCTTGCCAGCAGTAAAAATGTCACCATGTTATAAATGTCAGAATGTAAATCAGGGAGAGGAAAGCTTTTACAATAGGCAAATACTGGCTAAATCATTTATATGTAATTATTGTAAAAATGAAGCACTTTTATCTTACATTATTTTCACTGGCGTTCCTCTAAGCACCCGTGTTCTGGGTGATGAGACTTGCTGCTTGCATGTGGCAGAGCTAATTGAAAAAATAGCTAATAATTGGAAATGCCCATTTCCTATTCTGTTGAAATTCCGATTTCTGCCAATACCAATTTCCGTTTTCCGATGTCTGATTTTCCGATTTTCATTATATTAGTAATTTCCGAATTCAGATCGGAAATGCCAGATTCCGATCCGCGGAATCCAAATGAGAACCCCTACAATTAGGGATGGCCGGAAATGCCCATTTCCGATTCCGCAGAAATTCTGATTTCCGCTAATGCCAATTTCCGATTTTACTGATTTCCCTTTTTCTGATTTTTATTTTATTTTAAATATTTTATTTGTCATATTTTGAATTAAAGAATGCAAAAAAAAAAAAATTAATCGAAAAATCTCGTGATTGGTCTAAAATTACCGCGGTAATCCGATTTTTGCGGAAAAATTCTGCATCCTCTGATTGGTCCAATGCTTCAGAGTTCTGTGGTTGGGCTAAAATTATCGACTTGTGGTAATGCAGTATTTCCACAGCATTCCGATTTCCATGTTCCAATCGGAAATGCGGAAATTTCAATTCTGCGGAACCCAAATGAGCATTCCTATTGACAAACATGTAATGTTTAATCAGGCGATTTATTTTGAAGGCTCGGATTTGCTGGTTGCAATCATGTGTCGATTTCGGCTCCTGTGTAAGCTAAAGCCATAACTGATCGATCGGGATATTGAAGCTACTCATTCTGGTAAAAGTGGCAGATTTCTGGCAAACTACAGGGCAGTTACTTGACTCAAATGTTAACTGAACCAACTAGAGCTTGGGTAGGGAACCTATGGCTCAGTAGCCAGATGTGGCTCTTTTGATGGCTACATCTGGCTCACAGACAAATCAGTAGGGGCGATTCACTAAGCTACACTGCTCAAGCAGTGCAACTTAATGTGGCAGCACAAGTAAAATTTTCAAAGTAGGCACGCTACTGCTGTAGCATGCACTACTAACTTACACATGCTCCCCTCCAAAACGAACGGCTGCTCTAATAGGCCCACCCTGGATTCTATCAGGTCAATTGACTTTGTTGGACGAGATCCCCGCACTTTGATAGGCCCAATAGGCTGTCTGTCACTTGTCGGGCAGCCTATTGGGCAAAATTGCGAGGATCTCGTCCTACAAAGTCAATCAACCCCCAAGTCAGCTAGCTAATTGTACAAGCTGTTAGTCGGTATTTCTCCTGTCTGGCTCTCGGGGAAATTTCTGATTTGCTGAAACCCAAGAGAAGCTGAAGACAAGTCTGACACTTCCGCTGCCCAGAGGATCAACTGTGTACACATCACCATAGCAACAGGGACGTAAGCCCTCTGCTGCGCATGCTTGCTCAGTCTATGCAGAGCATAGCGCGCAACAGGTGTTTTAACTCACCTCCCCCAGGATCCAGACGTTGGCTGCCATTCTTCTTCCTGTCCACTATAGGGTTACAATGCCACCAGGAGGACGGAGGGAAAACTGCAGCGCTGGATCTCAGGGAGGTGAGTAAGTGCTGAGGCTGCTGCAGTCTCTCTAGCAGCATGATTACTGCAAAAAATATGCAGCACTTTTAGCCCCTAAATCTGGAAACAATCATACCACAAGGGTGGCTTGGATGCTTTCCTTACGTTGAGGGACAACAATTTCTATAATTACTAGGTAATTCCGGGTGGTGTTGATCCAGGGATTTTATCTAATAGTTTTCTGGAGTCGGGAAGGATTTTTTTTTCCATTTTGGGTCTAAGTGGACCATGCCTTGTAAGGGTTTTTTGCCTTTCTCTGGATCTACAGGGATATGTGAATGTGCAGGTATACCTGATGGATGGATGTCTTTTTTCAACCCAAACAACTACGTAACTGGGATGGACAGCCAGTTGCTAACCATTCACACATGCACATTGTATGCAGCTTGGAAGTGAGCCGGTGAAAGTGGACAGGAAGTGCGTTTCACGGGTCTGTCCCGCATCAAGTCAGTTTCAATTAACTGCCAAAAGCTGGGATTTATTAGATTCAAGCACCTTTATGATAGTTAGCACTATCATGGAACATCTCGGCCCATATGCAAATCACTTTTTCTTTTGAGTTTTCTCCTGGGTGACATTTTTACAACTTATCAGAAAATACATTTTAAACCACCAGTGAGCAAGAAAATACTCTAAATACATTTGATAGTACTTTTTCAACAACTTTTGAATACTTTTTTAGTTGTAACATGCTGAAAAGTTAGTTTAAAGAGAAGATGAACATTTCCTCCTAGAAGAAAACGCAGGTGAAAAAAAGAATTGCATATGGTTCCCTCATGTCTAACAAGCCCTAGCCGTTGCCACGTTATCGTTATTGACCTGAAGAAGAGTGACAGACCCACGAAATGCATTGTCCTTGTTGTGTTTTTGTGCAATAAAAGTGAAATATCCCACAGCATACAATTGCGGTGTATCTCAAAGACAGGTAAGTCAACATTACCTCTCCTTTTAAATAGTTTTTAATTATTTTATATATTTTGGGCGCCTCCACCCAGTAGTGTACAACAAATCAGAATATTTCAGACTGATCATATGCTTCTCCGTGAGCTCTGCTGCGTGTAGTCAGCTCCAATACAAAAATCACAAATGAATATCAGTTTAAATTTAAAGTGAACCTGAACTGAAAGAAGATGGATTAAAACATAGATGCTTACCTCAGTAGAGCGAATCTCCCGAATAGCTTCTCGGAACCTTCTACAGACCACTGTTCCAGTGCTGAATGCCTCCAACCATCCAGAACTTGTCAGATACAGTATGCTCTCGTGGCACGATCCCATACAGGTACGAGAGTCTTTGTACTGGGCATGCACAAGGATGGTCTGCACATGCCCAGCAGAATGAAGCTGCTTGTGCACGGCTTTTTCCCCCCATGTGCCCGTGCGCAAGCTGGCTTCATTTTTACTGAGCTAGTATGTGTTGTACTCGTGCATGCTCACAGGGCAGGTTCAGGGTTGGGGTCCTGGGGGGTTACCTTCCCCCAATGCGAACTCAGCTCCCAAACCGGCTGCTGCTGCCCTGATCTTCCCCCCTAAAGGACATCCGAGGTGAAATTAAACTGAAGAGAAAAACAATTGTATCTATCCTCCTATCCTAAAAATGACTTTTTTAGATGTCAAACAGTTTTATTTTATATTTTAATCCAGTTTTTAAAGGATACCCGTCATGTGACATGATGAGATAGACATGTGTATGTACAGTGCCTAGCACACAAATAACTATGCTGTGTTCCTTTTTTTCTTACTCTGCCTGAAAGAGTTAAATATCAGGTATGTAAGTGGCTGACTCAGTCCTGACTCAGACAGGAAGTGACTGCAGAAGACCAGGAGCACAAAAAAACAGAACAGCGTGCCGCCGGGACAAGTGAGATACCAATGCTGCTATTGTGCAGGGGCTACGTGGAGCACATAACAGTTAAGGGGGGAGGTCAGGGGGCCGACAGCCCTCGGGGGCTCGAGGGCAATAGCTCCATTGCCCTTTATCAAAACGCTGGCCATAATGCCCAGTAGGTGGTAAGCTATACTTGCGGCGGAATGTAGCTCTACCAATGTGCATCATCACATCTATATAAACAGGACTTTTTTGCTTAAAGCGAACCCAAACCAAAATATTTTTTTATTTAAAATATTTAGTTGTACCACCCTGACACATACAAAGATAAATAAACACTCATTAATGCTCATGAGCATTTCAGTGTATGCCTTTTTCATTTTTCAGTTCATAACTAGGGATAAACGGGGCCAGCCATCACTTCTGAGCTCAGTGGAGGTTCAAAATCGTGGGTGTGTGTGGTCATCAGCTGCCCTCCCACACATGGGTGTCGTCCATTTGAAATCTCACACAAGCGACATCAGCCCTCTCCTTCTGCATCCGATGCGGCAGGCTCTCTGTCCTCTTCTTCGAGCACGACTCATGGCGGCTTCCTTCTCCGGCTCCCCCCTCCTGTCGGCTCATGGCGGCTCCCTCCTGTCGGTTCCTGGCGGCTCCCTACTGCGGCTCACGGCTCCTGGCGGCTCCCTCCTGTCAGCTCACGGCTCCTCCCTTCTGTGGCTCACGGCGGCTCCCAGCACGAGTCTCTGTCGTCCCCAGCAAGCGAGTCTTCCTTCTGGCGCTACACTCCTCTGCGCAAACTTTTTGACAGGTGGCGCCGCCGGATGACCTCACCAACAGTGGTCAATACACCGCGAGACTTGGCCATCTCCAGCAAGGCAAGGCCTCCTCCTCCCATCTCCTCCTTTGCCAGACACCTCCCACTCCACCACAGTCTGCCGTTTTTTTCCTGGCAATTTCAAAGGAGGGGAGGGGTTACTACCTCCAACATAAAAAAAAAAAAAATTCAGCATGCAGCGAAAAAAATGCTGCTACTTATTATAATTTAGCACATAGTTTTTAATGGTCCAATGTAGTTTTTTTAAAATTTGGGTCCACTTTAAAGGGAACCTAAACTGAGAAGGATATGGATGTTTCCTTTTAAACAATACCAGTTGCTTGGCAGTCCTGCTGATCTTGTTGGTTGCAGTAGAGGCTAAATCCCACACCTGAAACAAGCATGCATCTAATCCAGTCTGATGCTTGTTAAGGGGCTGTGGCTAAAAGTATTAGAGTCACATGATCAGCAGGAGAGACAGGCAACTGGTATTATTTTAAAAGGAAAAATCCATATCCTTCTCAGTTTAGGTTCCCTTTAGGCTGCTTACACACAGGGACGTTACAGGCGCACGTTAGTGCGCCTGTAACGCTCCCCCAACGCACAGCAATGTAACACAAGTGGGCTGTTCACACAGCCCACGTTGCGTTACATGTAACGCTGCACGTTGTCCGGAAAGTGCAGCATGCTACGGCGTTAGAGCGGCTATAGCCGCGTTAGACTGTTTGCACATGCGCAGTGGGGGGGCGGAGAGGAGGCGGGGAGATGCAGCTACAGTAGCCGCGCACATGGCTACTTAATATTCACTGCACTGGCGGCCGCTGATTGGCCAGTGGGACCACGTGATGCGGAGTGTCTCGCTCCGCATCACGTGGTCCCGCCGGCCAATCAGCGCCACTCTGGGAGACCTTACAGGGATAGAGCCGCCTAACGCGGCTCACTCTACCGTCCTCTCTTGCAGCACCATACGTTGTGTTAGGTGCACGTTATGCGACCTTAACGTGCCACCTAACGCAACGTCTTGGTGTGCAAGTAGCCTTAAAGAGGAACTTCAGCCTAAACAAACATACTGTCATTAAGTTACATTAGTTATGTTAATTAAAATAGATAGGTAATATAACCTCTTACCCACCATGTTTTAAACGAACAGGCAAATGTTTGTGATTTCATGGGGACAGCCATCTTTTTGGATGAAAAGAGGTGACAGGGAGCATGAGACAGTTCCAACTGTCCTGTGTCCTGATCGCTCCTCCCAGCTGCTAGGCAACGAGAACAACTTTAGAAATCCCATCATGCTTTGCACAGGATCAGGGGAAAAATGCCTGGGCAGTTTTCTTTGATGGGGCGGAACTTAGCTTCTGTGCAGCTAAAAATTAGGCTTTGATAAGAAAAATAAAGCTCTGATGCTGTGAAACTGTTAAAGAACCACCAAGCCTTTTCAGTGCTGCTGAATAGATTTTTTAGCTTGGAGGTTCACTTTAAGCAGAGGTTAGAATTGCCAAAAACCGCTTTTGCGAAAATGCACATGCTTCCCAATGCCCATTTGCAGCACAGTGGCAAAAATGTGTTTTACCATTGCAGGAAAAAATACCAGTGCTGCTGTTTTTTTTTTTTTTTTGCGTGCAATTCCCTATTCCCTAACAGTCAGCTGTTCTCAGCTGGCTGTCGGCAAACCCTGCAGGTTCGTCTGCGAAAAAAAAAACTCTTTTTGTTTTTCCGTGGACTCAAGTGTGACCCCTGCCTTAACAAGTAGACACTCTCAGTGACGGGTCTTTTCTAGTAATAACGGTGCATAATTTAAACTTTATTTTTCTTTTTAGTAATCAAAGGCTCCAGGAGGTGGCAGTAGAAGTAAGGTTATTTTTGTATATGGTAAAGCTGATTGTTAGGCATAAAGGCCTTGTTCTGCAGACCACCAATATTTATCTGCTTCATCTTCATCATCATCATCATATCTCATATTTTGTGATCCTTCCTCCATAGGTTTCACTCCACGTTTACCCCAGCAGAATGTCCTTATCATGTATGGTACACAGGATGGGTATTCCTTTCCTTTCAATATAGATGAGTTAGGGATTATTGCTGTAATGCTGGATTTGTCAGCAATAGTATTGTTGTGTATACAAGCATGTTAGTGCACTACCTTATATATCATTACAGTGATCTTCTTTCAGTGGCGTAGTTAAGAGGCTGTGCGCCCCAATGCAAGTTTTACAATGGGGCCCCCCAAGCACTCTATATATAACAATTGATACAACGCACCAAAACCTGCCAAGAGCAACTACAGTGTCAGAGGGGCAAGAAGGGGATGGGGAACAGTTTGTTAATGATTACCACTATTCAAAGTATCTATAGAAGTGATTATTATGAGCACAGGACCAATAGAGAGCTAATACTGTAGTTGAGTGAGGGCCCTTCGGGGCCTCTCTGCGGTCACAACAACCTCTGCATCCCCTATTACTACGCCCGTGTCTTCTTTCAAAAAGCTTATACTGTACTAGTAGACCTAAGCCCGTTGAAGGAGACACTGAAGCAAGAATAATTCTCGCTTCAGAGCTCATAGTTAGCAGGAGCACGTGTGCCCCTGCTAAACCGCCGCCATCCCGCGGCTAAACGGGGGTCACTTCACACCCCCCCCCCCTGCAAAATCAACGACCAGATTGGTCGTATATTTTGCTGCTGCTGGAGGCAGGGCTAACGGCTGCAGCCCTGCCTCCAGTCGTGTCTATCAGCGGCGCATCGCCGCCTCTCCTCCGCCCCTCTCAGTGAAGGAAGACTGAGAGGGGCGGGGAAGAGGCGGAGATACGCGCTGACAGACGCGCGTGGGGCAGGGCTGCGGCGGTTAGCCCTGCCCCAATGCGGAAGCACTCCCCCGCTGCACGGAGGGGGATTTGGGGGTGAAGGGACCCTCATTAAGCCGCGGGATAGCGGCGTTTTAGCAGGGGCACACATGCCCCTGCCATCTATGAGGTCTGAAGCGAGATTTATTCTCGCTTCAGACTCTCTTTAAAAACAACGCGCCCGCCCACGCCGGCCCGTCCGCCCCTTTGCTAGTCATCGCTCTCACCCTCCCTCAATGTCTCTGCGTCCCTGCACATGCGCAGAGCGCATGTGGGACACACACAGGGACACGGGACGCAGAGACATTAGGGTTTTATTATAGAGGAAAAGACTAGTGTCCTTAAAATAAAACGGCAATCAGAAATAGAACTGTATATATAAAACTGACAGTGCTCAACAGTACCAATGAACAGACTTCACCTGTCTCTGATCATGTAAGACAATAATGGGCCTGATCCAATTCACTCTTTATCCTAGGACAGGGGTCAGGAACCTTTTTGGCTGAGAGCCATGAACGCCACATATTTTAAAATGTAATTCCATGAGAGCCATACAATGTTTCAAACTGGGACAGTAGGGCTCACGTCCCTGTTGCTATGGTGATGTGTATACAGTTGATCCACCGAGCAGCGGAAGTGTCAGACACGTCTTCAGCTTCTCTTGGGTTTCAGCAACATCAACAATGCCCCCGAGAGCCAGACAGGAAAAATACAGACTAACAGCTTGTACAATTAGCTAGCTGACTTAGGGGTTGATTCACTTTTTAGGAAAAGATCCCCGCACTTTGGCCCAATAGGCTGCCTGTCAAGCGACAGGCAGCCTATTGGGCAAATCAAAGTTCGGAGATCTCATTCTACAAAGTCACTGGACCTGACAGGGTCCACAGTGAGACAATTGAAGCAGCTGGGGGGAGCACGAGTAAGTTAGAAGTGCATGATACAGCAGTAGCGTGCACTACTTCGAAAATTTTACTTGCGCTGCCACACTAAGCTGCGTTGCTTGATCAGTGTAGCTTAGTGAATCAACCCCCACTGATTTGTCTGTGAGCCAGATGTAGCCATCAAAAGAGCCACATCTGGCTCCCAAGCCATAGATTCCCTACCCCTGGCCTAGGAGATAATTTTATTATACTGAATTTAAAATAACTTTTCAACACTCAGCAATTGAAAGAGTACCAAAAATAGGTGAAAAAGTGCTGTCAAAATTATGTTCTTGCTTGCTGTTGGCTTAAAGCGGTCCTGAACTTAGATCTTTATCTCTATTCTAAAAGATAAGCAACAGCATGATAACCTTTAAAGAAAAACATTACTTTATTACAGCTGATACAAACCATGCTATACATCTGCAGTGTCTACTTCCTGCTGTCATGGAAGCAGACATTATTTACATCCTGTGTTTACAAATTAGCTGCTCTGCCATGGCAGGAGATTTCTGAGGTGACAGATCAAATTAAAGTTGTGATTATTCACCGATGATGGGGAATTAAGACAGGCTAAACTCTGTAAATACATACAGGGTGCATTTCTCTAGGTTGTCCTTCTGTCCTGTGCAAGAGTTCAGGTCCACTTTAACAGGCATTTTATTGATCAGATGTGGAAATGATAAAACGTGAAAATATCCCCTAGTAGAATACTTGGAGGAAAAGTGAATTAAATATGGCCCAATGTCTCTTGGGACTGTCCACACTGTAATAGAAAGTCTTTTCCCACCATGCTCTAACCCCCGTCGTTTTTGGGGTCTAAGAGCGGTGCAGTTTTTTTGCATGCTTTTAGGTCCTAAAACCTGGGAAAAATCATGCTGCTAGGGAGTTCTGCAGCATCCCAGCACTCACCTCCCTGGGATCCAGCACTGCAATTTTCCCTCCGTCCTCCGGGTGGTGCTGTAACCCTGTAGTGAGATTGCTGGCTGTCATGACGACAGACGGCGATCTCACCAAGGGAAAGCAGAGCCTCGGAGGACGGGAAGAAGGATGTTGGCAGACGTCGGGATGCCCCGGGAGGTGAGTTAAACCGCCCGCTGCGCGCATTGCTCTGCATAGACCTCCCCGTGGCTACCATGAGTTCAGCTCAGCTTTACTGCTCCTGGCATGTTTTTTCCACCCAGACCTGAACTTGTGATTACCAATGTGGCCAGGTAGATCCCTCTCAGATCATTATCTGATCTAATCCCTCCACCCACTGTACACAGATTTTCAATAGACTTCAGCATGAAATCTATTGAAAATCTGTGGAGCTGCAGACTGCCTGCTGGTTCCTAAGCTCATGTCCTCTGGCATCTGTGGCGTGACATAGGCTCCCCAGGAGAAAAGAGAAAGGGAGGAGCACCTGGGAGTGAAGAGAAGACAAATAACATTGATATCGCACTTTTCTCCTGGCGGACTCAAAGCGCCAGAGCTGCAGCCACTGGGACGCGCTCTATAGGCAGTAGCAGTGTTAGGGAGACTTGCCTAAGGTCTTCTACTGAATAGGTTTTGACTTACTGAACAGTCAGAGCCGAGATTTGAACCCTGGTCTCCTGCGTCAGAGGCAGAGCCCTTGACCATTACACCATCCAGCCACTGAAGACACAGAAGGAGCCGCGCCGCGGTGGACAGGCGAGCATAAGCGGCGCTGCGTACACACTTCTTTCATCGCTAAATGGAATGCTGTTAGCCACACACTCCAAGCACTCCGGATCGAGTGATTGCGAGATCGACAATCATAAAACCTAAGTTTATCAGTCAGTAAAATTATATCACTCTCAGATTGGAATGCGTAAAGTGCGCTCGAGTCCACCACCCGGTCTCCAGCCAATGCATTTCATTCTCACGAACTCATCAGGAGTTGAATTTTGTGAGAACAAAATGCTTTGTATTTACTTTTAGGTTTTAGGCTATCAGTGTCTTCTGGAGTTAATAAGGCGAAGGAGGCTGTTTTGACCATACATGCTACCGGGTACTTTGCTGATCTGTCATGGAACGATTTCAGTCCCCTTACGTTGGGAGATGGCTACACTTTACCTGGTCACGCCATTCCTGTGGTTCACCATTTGTGGTGTTTTTGCTTAGTGAGAGCCATGCACAGGATCGTAGTGTTACAGTAGAATATCAATATACTACACTATGGTCAATGTATTTGTTTTTGAGGATAATCCAGAACTTGAAGTGTGCAAGAGAGGATTACATATTGAAGTAGCTAAAGCACGGAATGGAAAGACTTTCTTTACACCATCTGCTGGTTATAGCGTTTGGTGACCGCAGCTTGTCATGGCTAACAAGTGTTTCAGAAATCAAGTGTCCATATGCCAAGCACAAAAGTTCAATCTACACGATACGATTCTTTATAAGATTCGATTCTATTTACGATCCAATTAAATCCGACATGTCTGATCGGAATTCGATTCGCCATTGCAAGACAATGGCACATCGAATTGAATCAAATCCTGATCGGACATGTCGGATTTAATCGGATCGTAAATAGAATCGTAATCGAATCCTATAAAGAATCTTATCGTGTAGATTGGGCTTTAGACTGTTAGCTCCCAAGGGCAGGGCACCCTCACCCTTTTGTTACACATTTATTCATATTATTTGTCACAGTTATTACGGATTCTGTATTTTGTACACTGGTGTATACCATGGTCTCTATTATTTTGTACCCCATGTTTTGTTTCTTACTTTGTACAGCACCAATGAATACGTTTGCGCTTTATAAATCAATAATAATAACTGCATGGTAGCCTCTACAAGGATTAGCCATTTCCACCAGCAGGCGGAGCTCCAAACTGTGTGAAAGCTTTCCATTGTGTTGTGAAATGTAATATTTTCCCTTTAAAATCTATTTTTCTCCCAGTAAACCCAGAAATAAATGATACAAAAATAAAAATCACTTTACATAGTTTGTGTACATGATTAGGTGAGTGGTGGCACTGAGTACCGGAATATGACTGACATGATGGCACATCAGAGCCATTCGCCACATTGCCGGCGTCCCTCGGATTGCGGCTCATTTGGCTGAGGCCATTACTCTGCAGTGTCATTTCGCTGCCGTCGCGGCCTCCACCCCCGATAGGACGCTCCGGAAACCTTGAGTTTGCAGTAGTAATCTTTAATGTGTTATCTTGGCCCATTTGCAATTATAAACTTGGCAAAGTGCCAAACTAATAGCTTTTCTCCCAATATTTCACTTGCGCGCATCACAGAGAGAATAAAAAACACCAATCTTCAAGCGGGACTCAAATTTACAGTATTTTCTTTTTATTAGCTAATGAACACCAACATGCAAAAATAAGCACTAAATACAAATTTCTACAGCACTATCCTCCTAAATACTGTAAAAGGACTAAAATGTTGGTTGGCGGCCATTGCTAGAAAGTCTATGAAGAATTCTGTGCTACTAAGACAGAACCGTGGCTTTTTTTTCTTGTCACATGGCTAAGACGTTAAAGGGATTCTCCGCTTTACTTAAAATGTGGACATCTGCTTCAGGCTCTGTTAAAATACAGAGGCCCGACACTCTGCACGCAAGCAACAGCATATAGATGGGCTGAAGGTGCTCTACTATTAAAATCACACTTTACATGAAACATTATAAGGATTATCCAATAACACGAGGCCTACTTATGAAGTGGGAGTGTGTTCTCCAATCCCACGAGCCTTACTTATGAAGTGGGAGTGTGTTCTCCAATCCCACGAGCCCTACTTATGACGTGGGAGTGTGTTCTCCAATCACACGAGGCCTACTTATGCAGTGTGAGTGTGTTCTCCAATCACATGAGGCCTACTTATGCAGTGTGAGTGTGTTCTCCATTCACACAAGGCCTACTTATGCAGTGTGAGTGTGTTCTCCAATCACACGAGGCCTACTTATGCAGTGTGAGTGTGTTCTCCAATCACACGAGCCCTACTTATGACGTGGGAGTGTGTTCTCCAATCCCACGAGCCCTACTTATGACGTGGGAGTGTGTTCTCCAATCCCACAAGGCCTACTTATGAAGTGGAAGTGCAAGAGCAGAACATTTTCTATTCTCTTTGCAATCAAATAGCTTCTCTATTTTCTGTTACTAGAACACACAAGAATATATCATAAGGTCACAGTATGGCTCCTCTACTGAGGAGAGGGAAGTTGAGCCTAACAAATCACAAAAGGGCTGAAAAATAAAATGTAAGTTACGGTAAGTTTAGGGATGGTGAATGAGATGCAAATTTTGAGTTGATACAGCATTATGCAAATTTATGCAGCGTGAAAATTAACCAATCAATTCCTGCTGGGGTAACATTCAATTGGTTCATTTGCATACAATTTGTATTGCATAATCCTGCATTAACTCAAAATGATTTGCATCTTATTGCTTATCTCTAATTAAGTCCTGTGCTATTAGTATTTTGAAATAACAGCATTTCTTAACCACATTTTTAAGATCTGTGATCAAATGTAAAGATCAGATCGTTTGTCCGCTTTTAAAATGACCATTGTTTCCAGTTATATATCGGTACGTTGATAGAGGTGATCTCTATAATAAGCAGTGGAGTACAGTGCTGATTATTGATTTCCATTATCAACACCATGCCAATAGTAGCAGGCTAGGAGCACTAGCGGCCTACAAGTGCCAAACAAGGACTTTTCCACTTTACAGAAGTAACAGAGATTTGTTTTCCGCAAAATACCATACTGAAATTTCCGGCTTCTGATAGGCTAATTGCAGGGGGAAATGAAAATCAATAGGCTAATTGCAGGGGGAGAAGTCTGTTCCTGCTTTATTTGATGCGGTAAAAAGAGATTTTGAGAATTTCAAAGTAGAGAACTAAAAACAAACCCCATAATGACCAATTATCATGGGTAAATGCATAATGCATACATAAGTTGCTAGAATCTTAGATTTGGTAAGCCCAACTTCCACAGCTTGGATGAGGCCATTTATGATAATGCGGCCCTTATTCAATTCATCTTTTTCCCCACAAGTTTTCTCCTAGGAGATAATTTTTCATCTTCTGTTTAAAAGAACTTTTTAGCACTCTGCAATTAAAAAACTACCATACAGTAGGGGAAAAAGTACTGTCAAAAGTATTGAGTATTTTCTTGCTTGCTGGTGGCTTAAAGGGCATTTTATTGATAAGGTGTACAAATATCACCTAGGAGAAAACTTAGGAGAAAAAGTGAATTTGAATATCGGCCTGAGAATTTTTGATCATCATCAGACACGTTTCCATTTTCTAGCACTATCTCCCTTAGTGCCACTTACCCCTCTATTGTGAAGAATTAAAAATATGCTCCTGAGTTTCTGCTTGTTGTTTGTGCCTAGACCTAAACTAGATTCATCCGATTTGGGATGGGGGAACATTTTTAAATAGATATCAAGAAAGATTACAGGCTCAAAAGCTTCCTGGGTGAGGTAACAGAAGCACTAATAACTTATGTCACCTGGCAGGTTTCCTCTTTGTGGACAAGTCTTAAAATTGCTCATCTACTGTACTTCCTGCAAGTCCCGCCTCTTCATGTAGACACATGGTTTCTACTATAATGCAGAGAGTCAGAGAAATATAGACAAACATCTATTGTTCCTCCTAACTTGGGTATCACATGATCACACTCAATTGACCTGAACACTGGCTGAACCCTGGGAGGAGAGGAAGCCAAAGCAATGCAGTGTCAACCATACTTGGGCATAAACAAGGTAGTCCGTTTACCACTTTTCCTTTCCTATATGACATTTGTATTCCCTTAACCTGGCGGCTATGGGAACCTCTGCCTTCATAATTTCTGAGCGGGCTTTATAGCAGACGCTTGTTGTGGTTCTCCGCTCTTTGATATACCCCATATTGTCTTCTGTAAAGTGTGATTTTGGTGTGAACTTCATTTGAAGGTGCCCATAGGTATCAGATGACTGTCATGTGAATCTGCTAATCAATATAGGTATTTTTACAAATGAGCACATGACTTTAAGGCCTGGAACCCACTGAAAACCGCAAACGCAAAACGCAACCGCTAGCGTTTTGTCTGAGCGGTTTGCAAGCGGATTCATGCGCGTTTTTGGTCGTGTTTTGCAACATTGTATTTTTTTCCCCAGCGGGTGCCTAGCGTTTTGCGTTTTTATCCTGATTGGTCCTGTGAATTATTTTTCATTTTGTTACAGTGTGCTGAACCGCAAAACGCTAGCAAAACCGCTCAGTTTAGGTTTTGCTGAGCGTTTCTGCTAGCATTTCAATACTTTACATTGAAGCGCTAACGCTCCCAAAATGCTGCAGGTCCTGCGTTTGCGTTTCTGGGAAACGCAAACGCTCCTGTGGAAGTTGCCCCATCCATTAACATTAGCCCAGCGTTTTGGCAAACTGCTAGCGTATTGCAGTGCTGCCAAAACGCTGCCAAAAGCGCTCCTGTGGGTTCCAGCCCTAATAGTTACTTCAGGGTAACCCGGTGGATCAGTCAAAAACAGCCTCATCAGTCTTCCGACAGCCTGTACTCACGTGCTACTGTCGGCAGAACGACCGCCCCGCGGGAGGGTCTGACTGTCCCGTAGTTTGTAACAATACAGCGTGTGTACGTGCCCTAATGGCCAATAACCTGCTAACCAAGTTGATGAGATTAATGGAATCAATCTTATCAGATTGGTTAGTAGGTTTGCGGCTGTTATTGGACACAACCTATTGTTTCTGCTGTTGGTTGGAAATGATTAATTATCCGTGGAATTGTATAGTTAATGGCCACCTTTACATAGGTTTGCTCTGTGGGTTATTTAAAAGAAAATTCTAGGTTTTTGTTCAAAAAATACTAAATGTAGCGGCTATGGCAGGTGTATATTAACCTGACAGCCACTAAGATAATAGTCTGAGGAACAGGGTGGGATGAGAAGTACATCTCATCAAGAGAACAATGGTATTAGGGGTATCTGCTAAATGTATAAGATGGAAACTCTATATCCTGCTAATGGTTTCCTTCTCCATTCTTCTTTAGTGGTCATACACAAATCAGGATCAAAAGCACGATACGATTGTATCGTGTATGCATACTTGACAGCCATGTTTAGTTAGTCTGCGGTCAGTCAGTGAAATTTTTGCAAAGTAGAAATACAAGGCAACCTCTATCCTGTTTCGTAGCAATGGGGCTTCCTCTGTCAGCCTGCTCTCTTTCCTTATAAAACAAAGATTAAAAGTTTGGTCACATTAGTGTATCCAGCATGCTGGAATACACTTAGGCGTAAAAGCCCTTTCAATCATCGTAGATAAAATGATCTACAAGTTTTGATGTGCAATAAAATCTGATTATCGTGTTCAGCAGCAAAGGAGTGTAGATAAGTAGTTCAGGCATGGAGGACTGCACCGTATAGCTACAACAAGGAGAGAATGAAACTTCCAGCTAAAATGAAAACGCTCTGTGTTGTGTCTGACTCCCCCCGTTTATTAAAATGGAGTTTTCACCACCAAGCCTCACTGTAAGCAACAGGAAAACTCACAGACCACAGTACATTGATTTCCCAGAGACCCACCAACTGGCCTTGTTTTGGAGAGCTCTGGCTATGGATGCTTCTAAATCACAGTGATGAGCCACAAACCATTCCATCTGTGCGTAAGTGAGATTACCCGTATGTGAGATTACTTGAGAACCAGGCACCACTGGTGGGACTTTACCACAAATGTAGGTTGCCTTGGCAGAAAACAATTCAAGGAACTAAAAACTTAGGTATATAAAAACATTTAAATGCATTCCCTGTGTGTAAAAAAACAAACAAATTCAGCAAATGTAATCTTGCCAACTAGAAATTGCATGCCTGGTCTATTCACTCTGCTCCCCCTCCCTCCTCTGCTGAATACACACGTTGGCCTGGCAACGGCCAAGTCCCTTCAGTAGAGGAGGGAGGGGGAGCAGAGTAAAGAGATCAGGTAGACACTTATCCAGGCAAGCAATGATTACATTTGCCAATTAGCAGAGCAGTACAAACTTGTCCTGATTTCTGCATACAAAATAAACATAATCTACAGAGAATGCTTTTTTTTTATGTACAGAAGAATATTTGAGAGTTTAATCCCACTTTAAAAAAATGTTTTGTCCTTCAAATTTGTTTTTTAACATTCTCCAAAGTGTCTTCCTAGTAGCTTTTACTAGGATCTCCTTAGAAGCTGGAAGTTAGACTGGACAATAGTGTTCCTTGGAGTTGTGTTATTATTCTAAGCAGAACTCCTTCATTCTATTGTCTGAAGCTCACAATTTAGGAGGATCCTACTTATTCCATCGAGTCAGAAGTCGTCTATCAAATATTAAAGGAGAAGCTCTGATTAACTATTGGAGATGGTCCAATAACTAACTAGGGAAAGTTATGAGGAATAGTAAAAACTTCAACATTTAAAGAACAAAGAAAAAAAAAATAAAAAAAATGGTGTAGTGCAGGTCCTGTGCAATATCCAAAGCCAAATTCAATAGACATTTTAGAAAATTTACCTTTACCTTGTATCGTAGGGAAAAACTAAAATCCTACCACAAAAACTATCCATACAACTCAAACGTATATATGTGCCAGTGTTTGCATCCGAGCAGCTAATGACTCACAGTTGCAGAAAACACCGGGTTTTCCAGTTGTCTAGAACTGGTTGTCCAGTTGTCTTAAACCCCTCCATGTAAACTAAACATTAGTTGCATAACTCCTGAAGTAAGGTTTAAATTTTCACCCAGAGTTCTGCATTTGTGGTAAAGCCGTACCAGACAGGCTGCAGTGCAATACTAGATTAGGCCGGTGATGACTGTATGATCCCAGCAAGACTACGGGACAGAGAGAATTTTTATTTTAGCAGGAAGCTCCCTTTAACACAGATGACCACCCTTTAAATTTAAAATGGAAAACCCCTTTAAAAATTGTCCCTAGTAATGGTCAGTATCCAGCACAGTGCCAACTGTGGTGCATTTCCATGGGAGTACATTCTGAAAGCTAGCAGTAAGGCAGCAATATGGATGAGAAGATCCCAAAATTTGCACACAGAACTAATGCAACTCTTGCAAGGCTTCACCACCTTATGGAGCAGCAAAACGCTACTCTGTGTAGCAGTGAAGGACCAGAAAGTAACTAACGCAAAATGAGTGAAGTCATCTGAAGCATCCGACTTGACCGTTACAAAAAATGCTCACAATCAAAATGTTTTAAATTTCCTAAAGTAAAAAGTATTATTTTTGTAAATGTTTTTGCACTTCTGTTATTTTAGCTTGTAACTTTGCCTTGAAGTGTGAAGTTGTTGCTTGTTTAGAATCTTTGGTTGCAAAAAAGACGATAAACTGCAACCAGTGAATCTTGACGGTTGTGCGTGTGATGCTGCTGTCTTGAGGTCAGCAGGCTCTGGAGGCACAAGGGGCATCTCTACATGATGTAGACCTTCTCGGCTTGCGAGAAGCTGAAGACCTCTTTGGTTCTTGGACAAATTACTTTGTCATCTTGGCGAATAGAGAGAAGAGACTAGATTGGGTGAGAAGATATACATCAGAAGGTCAGAGTTGTTCTAGAAAATTAAAGCCACATTTGAACTGGATTCACTTTAAAGAGACTATATAAAAAAAAATGCCCCTCTGGATCCTATGGAGGCTTCCCCCGCCCTCCTCCGTCCCACAATGGTCTCTGGCTGCCCCTCAGAAGGCACAGCCGACAATTTGTCAGGCTGTTCAATATTTACCTTCACTGGCTCCAACAGGTGGCACTGTTGCCACTCTCTGCTGGAAAATAGCCGATCCCAGTCAGGTCCGCTCTACTTGCGCCTGCGTATCGGCTATTTCCGCCTATATAGGAGCCAAGAGCTGCTACTGCGCTGGAGCCGGGAAGGTAAACATCCCTGCGGTTCGGGGAGCTGTTTCGCCACTGCCGTAGAACAGAGAAAGACGGGGGAAGCCTCGATAGGATCCAGAAGGCTTCCCCCTCCCGAGCTGAATAACTCCCAGGGGTGTTTTTTCTTAATACAGATTTTCTTTAAAGGGAACCAGAGGTGAGAGGGATATGAAGGCTGACATGTTCGTTTCCTTTTAAATAATGCACATTGGTCTTGATTCATCAAGCAGCGCTGCTAAAGCAGCGCAGCTTAATGAGCAGTAGTGCACCCTATGCACACCTTACATAGCAGCGCACGCTGCCATGTAAAGAGTGTGCCTTCCTTAGTTACGCGCATTGCTTCCTTAGCAATGTGCGTAACATTATCTGCAGGTACTTCACTCGCGGCCGCTACTGTATTAATTTAAAGGACACATCCAAGGTAAAAAAAAAACAAAAATCAAAGATCCACTTACCTGGGGCTTTCTCCAGCCTGTGGCTGCCGTCCTGTGCCCTCACCGCAGCTCCGGTGGCTCCCGGTCATCTACCCTGGCGCAGTAGTTTTGCGCCTGTGCAGTACCATCCTGATGACGTTTCTTTGTTTTGTTTTTTTAAACCTTGGACACTCACTTTAAATAGCAATGTAAATTAAAACAGTAGCAGCCGCGAGTGAAGAGAAGCAGGGCCTACCGAAGTTAATGTTATGTGCATTGCCAAGGAAGCAATGCGCGTAACTAAGGAAGGCACTCTCCTTACATGGCAGCGAGAGTTGCTATGCAAGGTGTGCATAGGGCACACTACTGCTTATTAAGCTGCGCTGCTGATCTTCTACCTCTTATACTTTAAGCCATAGACCCATGAACAAGGATGTAGATCGGATGTTTCTGACAAGATTAGCTGATTGCTTGTTTCAAATGTGCGATTTAGACCCTACTGACCAGAAAGATAAGCAGGATTGCCAGGCAACTTGTACTGTTTAAAAGGAAAAAATGGCAGCCTCTATAGATCTCACACCTAGGGTTCTTTTTAAGTGGATAAATACATGAGTAACAAAACATGATGTGACAAGGAAAAAAGTTGGATACTTATCCAAGAAGCGAGAAGCCTCTGCATAGTTAAGAGCGGGGCAAGTCTAGTTTAGCCACTTAACCACTTAAGTTCTCAGTCGTTTTCACTTTATGCATTCGAGCAATGTTCACCTCCCATTCATTCGCCTATAACTTTATCACTACTTATCACAATGAACTGATCTATATCTTGTTTTTTCCGCCACCAATTAGGCTTTCTTTGGGGGGTACATTTTGCTAAGAGCTACCTTACTGTAAATGCAATTTGACAGTAAGAATAAGAAAAAAAAACCGGAAAAAAATCATTTCTCAGTTTTCGGCCATTATAGTTTAAACCACTTAAGCCTAACTGGACAAGTAATCTCGTCCAGTTAGGCTGCGCGCACTCACGCGGGTCGCACGCGCTCTCGCGCAATCCCCCCCCCCCCCCCCCCCCCCCCTGCGCGCTGCCGCTATTTGCTGTTAACCCAGCGATCAGTGAAAGGGATTATAGATCCCTTTCACTGATCGGACCCCCCGGAGAAAAGCTGCGGCTTTTCTGACTTCAAAAAGTTCCCAGTCTTCATTCTTCTTCCTGGGAGCGAGATCGATCGCTCCCAGGACTTTTTAACTGTGGCCAAATAGTAAAACTACACCACATACATTTTTACATTACACAGATACACTTTAGTATAATAAAAATTAACTGTTTACCTCCCACACCAAAAATTACCCACACACAATTTTTAATTAAAAAAAAAACAAAAAATCAACAATAAAACAGAAAAAAAAAAAAAACATAACTCGTTACCTAAGGGTCTGAACTTTTAAAATATGCATGTCAAAAGAGTATATTAATATATATTTTAAAAATTATGGGCTTGTAAATAGTGATGGACGCAAATAAAAATAAATGCACCTTTATTTCCAAATAAAACATCGGCGCCATACATTGTGATAGGGACATAATTTAAATGGTGTAATAAGCGGGACAAATTGGCAAATAAACTACATAGGCTTTAATTATGGTAGCATATATGAATTTCAAACTATAATGGCCAAAAGCTGAGAAAGAATGATTTTTTTTACATTTCTTTAATATTCCTGTTAAAATGGATTTAGAATAAATTCATTCTCAGCAAAATGTACCACCCACAGAAAGCCTAATTGGTGGCGGAAAAAACAAGATATAGATCAATTCATTGTGATGAGTAGTGATAAAGTTATTGGCAAATGAATGGGAGGTGAAAGTTGCTCAGATGCAAAACAAATTCAACCCTGTGGGCTTACCATATTTTTCGCCGTATAAGACGCACTTTTTCTTCCCCAAAATGTTGGGGGAAAAGTGGGTGCGTCTTATGCGGCGAAGGTACGGATTTCGGGAGGCAGAGGTGCGCAGGGAAGCACTATATACATTACCTGTAAAATATCAAAAGAAAAGAGAATTGGCTCTTGGGTGCATGAAAAGGATGAAAAAACCTTTTAATAACATATAGCAAAAATGAGCAAACACATTACAAATATATAAATAACAAAAGTACAAAAACCCCACAAATACCCAAAGGAAACCCCATAAAATTCTCCTCGCAAACCCTTCAAAAATGAGTTAGGGGCTGCAGTCCCCCATGTTGAAATACACTCAGCAAAAGCTTGGTAGTGGTCCCACTGTAATGAGCAACTGAAAGGGCCGCCAAGGTGAAAGTCCAGCAGGTAAAAGGCAATACAGGGCAGTTGATATAGGCAAAGCTTCTGATTAGTATTCCTGAGCCTGGTAACACGCACAGGTAAGCGGATTTAAAGGCAGCATCCACAGCAAAGGCACAAGCAAGCTTGTAAGCTGGAAGTGAAAATGGCATCAAGCAAATTGGTGGCATGCAGTGTGGTTAGATGGCAAGCGATGAGCACATGCAAGCAAAACAGTCCCCCAATCGCAGGGCATATGACGATGGGACACAAGACGAAAGTCTTTTCCCAAAGTAGACTCAGGGGGTGACAGAAACACAAAATCACCCACTCGCAGGGCACATGAAATCATCCAGCCACCTGTAAGCATGAAAAGCTGTTCTCATATAGTTACCACACTGGAATGATGAAATCCGGAGCCAGTGTGCGTGCCGGCAAAGTTTCTTTATGTGGCCATGCAGCTGCCCCGAAGCCAAAAAACTGGATATCCGTGGGACCAGAAGAACCAGCAATTGTCAAATGGAGAAGGGATGGAGGAGAACATCCGCGCTGTCAGGAAAAGCCTGACATGTTTCGCCGCATCTTGCGGCCTTATCAAAGGCAAACAGCGTGGTAATAGTATGGACGCCATAACGGCGTCCATAAATGCCGAATGCGCCTGCGCGGCCCGCCCCACCGCCCGCCCAAAGCCGTGCGCGTTTCCGCCACACGCCCACCATCCGGCCGGCGTATAGGCGGCCCCCATGTGGAGCGCGGATGCGCTCCAACAATGCGTCACACCAGGACACCATCCAATGGGGAGGACGAGCAGGCCGGGCAGGGGGCAGGGCGGACACCACAGGCGCACACGGCAAATATCCATCAATACATTATGTGAGGAAAATAAGAAAAAAATATATATATATGTATACATGTGAGTGAAAAACAAAAAATATATGTAAAATATATATTGAATAAAAAACAAGGAGCAAATACAGGGAACAAGGCCCCTGTGAATATAAATGAGAACATGTGAACTGCAGTCGTGAGCCCGGACGTCCAAGTCCAAGAGATCTGGGGCGCCGGGCATCAAGACGCAGGGCACATATTCAACAGATACATGTATATGCATACATGCTTATAAAACAAAATGAAAAAGGAAGAGGTGGAGAGAGACCCGCCCCAAATACTAATATAGAATGATACACAAGTGGGTATGATCGCACCCGCGTATGATAATTGACCCGCAAAAACAAAGAGCCACCTGTGGGAGGAGAAGAGTGAGCAGCAGGGGGGGGAGGAAAGGCGTGGGACCAGAGGACGGGGAAGGGGGAGGGAAGAGGGGGAAGGGAAGAACGGGGGGGGGGGGGGGGGCACCCCGGCGCGTGTCCCCGATGCATGCACGGGACAAGCCCAAACAGGCAAAGGGGAGGACTGGGGGAAGAAGGAGGAAGGAAGGGACAAAGGGAACAGGGAAGGAGAGGGGAGGGGGAGGAAAGAGAGGGACAAAGAAGGGAGGAGGAAGGAATAAGGGGAGAAAAAAGGGGGGGGGGGGGGAAACGGGAGAGTCGGAGCCAACTAGAGACAAAAGCTCCACAGGACTAAACTCAGTCCTACGAAGCTAAACAGGCAGAAATACCCGATAGTTAATGCTGTCATTTAAACCCTTCGGTTCAGTGGCTTTAAGATCGAAAATCCAACGGGACTCTAGTTGTAGAAGGGCTCTGTCAATGTCGCCACCTCTAGGGTGGACATGGACCCTGTCCAAACCTATGAATCTAATAAAGCTGGGATCACCTCTATGCTCCAGGTGGACGTGTCTGGAAATGGGGGATTTAAAGTTGCAATTTGCAACATCCCCCACATGATTTTTAATTCTTTCCTTAAAGGCTCTCGATGTTTTGCCGACATAAAAACTGCCACATTTGCAGTACATCAGGTAAACAACCCCCACGGTGTTGCAATTAACAAAGTGTTTTAAATTCCATTGACGTCCATTGGGCAGGGTGATATCCTTACCTATCTGTAAATAACGACAATAAACGCACCCACCACAACTGTAGGTGCCCGTGACAATACAATGTTTCTGGGGGCCGTTTTTCCCCCAGAAATGGCTGGATGTAACATGATTTTGCAGAGTTCTACTGCGTTTAAAAGTCACCTGGGGGACCGGTGATACAAAGTCCCTTACCACTCTGTCATTTGTCAACACATGCCAGTGTCGGCGGAGTATCCTGTCAACCTCCCTGTTTTGATCGCTGTATCGGGTTATTAAACGTGTGTTATTACTGCTTGGAATATCTTTGTCTTTTTTAGTAAGAAGAGTCGTACGATCCGACATCTTCGCTCGTTTGTAGGCTTTTTTTAGCCAACGATCCTTGTAGCCTCTTTCTCTAAAACGAGAACGTAATAGCTTAGCTTCCTTCTCAAAAGTAATTTCATCACTGCAATTCCGGCGTGCCCTTAAGTATTGACCCATGGGAATCCCACGAATCGTATGGATAGGATGTGCACTATCAGCATGAAGGTATGCATTGGTCGCTGTGGGTTTGCGATACAGATTGGTTGACAGGAATCCATCCGACCCGACACTAATCATGAGATCCAAAAAGGCCACAGAGTGTTCATTGTATTCCATAGTAAATTTCAAATTCCAGTTATTGTCATTCAAAATGGCTACAAATTCATTCAATAGCTCCACGCCACCCGTCCAAAACATAAGCACATCGTCTATGTACCTGTGCCACGCCACAATGTGGCACAGGTACACGACGAGGGCATCGCTGCCAAAAAGATGGCGTTCCCAATCCCCCAGGTACAGGTTCGCCAACGAGGGGGCACAAGTAGTCCCCATCGCGGTCCCCTGCACCTGGAGGTAGTGGACGCCATCAAACATGAACACATTGTTCTGTAAAATAAATGTCAAAAGATCAAGAATGAACTGGTTGTGGGGGATCTCACCCACATCCATTTCAGAGAGAAATTTGCCCACAACCTCAACACCCCTCTCCTGTGGAATGCTGGAGTAGAGGGCCTCCACGTCCAGGGTCACCAGACCACGCTGTTTGCCTTTGATAAGGCCGCAAGATGCGGCGAAACATGTCAGGCTTTTCCTGACAGCGCGGATGTTCTCCTCCATCCCTTCTCCATTTGACAATTGCTGGTTCTTCTGGTCCCACGGATATCCAGTTTTTTGGCTTTGGGGCAGCTGCATGGCCACATAAAGAAACTTTGCCGGCACGCACACTGGCTCCGGATTTCATCATTCCAGTGTGGTAACTATATGAGAACAGCTTTTCATGCTTACAGGTGGCTGGATGATTTCATGTGCCCTGCGAGTGGGTGATTTTGTGTTTCTGTCACCCCCTGAGTCTACTTTGGGAAAAGACTTTCGTCTTGTGTCCCATCGTCATATGCCCTGCGATTGGGGGACTGTTTTGCTTGCATGTGCTCATCGCTTGCCATCTAACCACACTGCATGCCACCAATTTGCTTGATGCCATTTTCACTTCCAGCTTACAAGCTTGCTTGTGCCTTTGCTGTGGATGCTGCCTTTAAATCCGCTTACCTGTGCGTGTTACCAGGCTCAGGAATACTAATCAGAAGCTTTGCCTATATCAACTGCCCTGTATTGCCTTTTACCTGCTGGACTTTCACCTTGGCGGCCCTTTCAGTTGCTCATTACAGTGGGACCACTACCAAGCTTTTGCTGAGTGTATTTCAACATGGGGGACTGCAGCCCCTAACTCATTTTTGAAGGGTTTGCGAGGAGAATTTTATGGGGTTTCCTTTGGGTATTTGTGGGGTTTTTGTACTTTTGTTATTTATATATTTGTAATGTGTTTGCTCATTTTTGCTATATGTTATTAAAAGGTTTTTTCATCCTTTTCATGCACCCAAGAGCCAATTCTCTTTTCTTTTGATATTTTACATGATTCACGTTGGCAAGTGCATGTTTAGGATACACAGTGTTGTTTTGATGTTATGTTATATTATTTGTGGTTAAATTTGTCATATTCCCATTGACGCTGCCCTTGCACATTCAAAGAGGTATTTCCGCATCCTATATACATTACCTGCTCCTGCCGCCGCGCTCCTGGCTCCAATCCTGGCTCCCCGATCCTCTTTTTCCATCTACCGCTGCCCGCTGCTGCCCCCGCCGAACATCGCTGGCCGGTCTTAATTAGCCGCATGGATACGCTATCAGCACACCACGTGCCGGGGTCACGCATGCCGCCGAACGCTGGCCGGTCCTAATTAGCCGCGCAGGGATACGCTATCAGCGCACCACGTGCGCCGGGGTCACGCATACGCAAGTGTGACCCGGCGAACGCTGATAGCGTATCCCTGCGCGGCTAATTAGGACCGGCCAGCGTTGTTCGGCGGCATGCGTGACCCCGACACGTGGTGTGCTGATAGCGTATCCCTGCGGCTAAGACCGGCCAGCGATGTTCGGCGGGGGCAGCAGCGGGCAGCGGTAGATGGAAGAAGAGGATCGGGGAGCCAGGAGCGCGGCGGCAGGAGCAGGTAATGTATGTGTACTCACGCTGCCTGCACAGGGGGACACCGGCACTGGAGGACAACAGGGGGCCACAGGCACAGGGGACACTGCCACAGGGGACACTGCCATAACAGGGGGACACTGCCACAGGGGACACTGGCACAATAGGGGACTCTGCCACAGGAGACACTGCCACAACAGGAGACACTGCCACAACAGGGGACACTGCCACAACAGGGGGACACTGCCACAACAGGGGGACACTGCCACAACAGGGGGACACTGCCACAACAGGGGGACACTGCCACAACAGGGGGCCGGGGACACTGGCACAGGGGGCTGCAGGCAGAACAGGGGGATACAGCAGGCACAGGGGGACACAGCAGGCACAGGGGGGCACGGCAGGCACAGGGGGGCACGGCAGGCACAGGGGGACACAGCAGGCACAGGGGGACACAGCAGGCACAGGGAGACACAGCACAGGGGGACATAGCAGGCACTGGGGGACACAGCACAGGACCAGCACAGGGGGACACAGGAACAGCCAATCACTACACTGACCACATAGAGGAACATAGGCAGGCAACATGGGAACAACCAATCATAACACTGTCCCCTTATGTAGTGTAATAGTATGTAATGTAACTGGAAAGGGGGGTAAAAAGTCCTTAAGACACCCCTGCATCATAGACACACCTAGGTTTAGTTTTTTCTTTTTTTCCTGATTTTTGCCCTCTAAATCTAGGTGCGTCTTATATGCCGGAGCGTCTTATACGGCGAAAAATACGGTAAGTGGTTAAAATAATACATGCCTCCATAATTAAAACCCACGTATTGTAATTGCCCATTTGTCACGGTTATTTCACCGTTTAAATTACGTCCCTATCACAATGTATGGCGACAATATTTTATTTGGAAATAAAAGAGCATTTTTCCCGTTTTGCATCCATCACTATTTACAAGCTTATAAAAAAAAAAAAAAATAGAAATATTTTATCTTTACATAGATATTTAAATAGTTTAGACCCTTAGGTAAATATTTGTGTTTTTTTTTATTGTAATGTTTTTGGTTTTTTTTATTAAACATTTTATGTGGGTATTTTTGGGAGGGTGGGAAGTAAATAGTGTTTTATTTAGGGAAAAATTTGTGTAGTGTAATTTTTTTTTTTTACTTTTAGGTGTAGTTTTACTCTTTGGCCACAAGATGGCAACCTTGAGTTTGTTTACATGACGTCACGCTAAGCGTACAATGTACGCTTAGAGGGACATAGACTCAGAAAAAGCAAAGCTTCCGAGAGAAGCTGTCGCTTTTTCTGCGGGGGAGAGGAATCAGTGATTGGGCACCATAGCCCGATTCATTGATTCCTGGGCTACCGAATCCGCGGCCGGGAGTACGCGTGCACGCATGCGATCGGCCGCGGGAACGCGCATGTCCTCCTTGACGTTTTTATACGTCAAGGAGGACAAAGTGGTTAAGGACCACAGGCTTACACCCCCTTAGTGGCCAGGCTATTTTTTTTTTTTTTTTTTTACAATTCAGTGCTCTGCAGTTTTAAAAGCTTGCTGCAGAGCCATACTACTTAGCGGCCAAATGAATCTTGGCTCCTTTTCTGCCCACCAACAGGGATTTCTGTTGGTGGGCTCCGATTGCTGCTGCAGGCATTTTTTTTTAATTTTGTCTTTTTTTTCGTTAATAAAAAAAAAAAAAAAAAAAAGGTATTTTATTTGAGTCCCTCCCCTTGAGAGCCAATCAGCCTATGAGAGGGATCACATGTCAAACCCATCCAGGGGACAGCCAAGTGACAGGGCTGTCCCCAGTACAACGGCGCAGTAGATCGCAGCGCTGTACAACAAAAAGAAACCGCCGTGTGCCGGCAGACTGTTGACGGAGCTCAAGCGGGGATACGCATGACCCCCGCTAATCTCCTCCCCCATGACTTGACGCCTTTTTGGCGTTAGGCAGTCCTGGTGGAGCCACCCTACAGCCGCCAATCGGTTTTAGGAGGTCGTAAGGTGCTTAGGAAACCCATTAGGGAACCTCATAGGGAAATTCCACTAACGTGATTAGATGGAAAGCGCCCCTCTCGAACCGCTAGGTTTCAGAGAGGTTGTAGCAAACTATGCCCATGCATGCTATTAGGCCAATCACATAACTTAGTGCTGTGATTGGAGAACTGTTCCCTGAGAGGTTTCCTGGTGGGTCCCTTAAATTAGACTAGCACCCCAGAGGCTAGTCAATAAGATGGCAATTGTTATTATGAACAATTATGCTAATTTTATGCAAATTTGTGCAGCTCAGAAAGAAGCCAATCAAGAGCAGCATCTGTTCCATTTGATCGGTTCCTTTCCAAGCTGCATACATTCGCATCAGCTTGGAATTTTTCCCAGCTCATTGACCATCCCTACTGCTGAGATTTATTAGAGATCATTTTTTTTTTTTTAAACTGATACCATAGAGGTAAATGCAAAGTTCCACAGCTGCAAATCTGGCAGTGGTTACTGTGTACTTATTCTGAAGAGACAATGACCTCTCATACTGTTCCGTTATCAAACAAAGGCCCCCATGGTACTTACATTATACCCATACACATATCCATTAGGTAGCATCATGGGAGGGTTGTTCTCATTCATGACATCTCCTGAAATCTTGCAGACCAGCCTGGAGTTAGCACAGTGTGCCATTGGAAGAGGCTGGGCTAGCTTGTTTAGGGACTTGCTACATACAGGACAGTCCGGGTTCTTAGAAGTTCCATCTTCTTTGTAGCACTGACTGTTTGGGAAATGGTTAAGGCAGAAATCTCTTCACCCAAAAAAGATAATATATATATTAAAGGATACCTGACACAAGGCAAAGCTCCCTAAGGTAAGCACAGAGCCATGTTCCTGTTGGGTCCACATATCGATTTGCGTTGTCCATTCCTCGCCCCATTCCCCCATAATCACTCCTTGAAAATGTTGTACTTTTAGTGTGACTAAAGTCACATTTTCTGTCAGGAAGAGGCTTGCTTGGATGTTCCCTCCTATCAACCACCCATTCCCACCTCTACCCCACCCCATTCACTCCTTACATTAGGTAGCTCTGCCTCGGGTCAGGTTTGCTCTACAACAATGATGCACATAAAAGGTAATTGTAACATTCAAAATACACACACACACACACACACACACACACACACACACACACACACACACACACACACACACACATATACACACACATACACACATATACACACACATACACACATATACACACACACACACACACACACACACACACACACACACACACACACAAAACAAAAACACAACAGGGAATTATGTTTAACATCGGCTTATTGACATTCAAATCCTTGCACAGTCTGGGCCCTGGATACCTGAAGGACCATCATCTTAGATCAAAAGGATCTAACACCTTGGTCACCCCCAAAGTCCACCTCAAAACCTTTGGAGACAGAGCCTTCTGTCATGCTCCCCCTACACTTTGGAACTCCCTGCCACACCCAATAAGGACATTTCCATCCCTGGAAGCATTTAAGTCCAAACTGAAAATCCACCTGTTGAGTCTGGCATTAATGAACACCTGACTATCTGTCCAGCCTGCAATCCTGTATTGATCAGAGACATATCTATGTACTTCCACGCCCCCTTTTTGTTCTGGCCTGCTGCCTGCTCTGCACTCGCACATTTCTCCATCAGATGATGCCCAGAGATATCCTGGGTGTTTTAGAAATGTGAGCAGTACATCCATTGTGGTTCAATCAACGTTCAATTGAATGCTTAAATCTACTGACATTAAAGCAGACTTGAACTCAGAACTTCCTCTCTGCTCTAAGAGATAAGCAGCAGCAAAATAACCTACAAAGAAAAAACAATTTTTTGTTGTTACAGCTGATACAAATCCTGCAATTACATTAATCTGCAGTGTGTCTACTTACTGCTTTCATGGAAGCAGTAATATTGTTAACATCCAAATTAGCTGCTCTGCCATGGCAGAGGAAATTGCTGAGCTGACAGATCAAATGACAGTGGTGATTAGTCACAAATGAGGGGAAATTAGAAAGGCTAAGGGTGCATTTTTCCATGTGTTCCTTCTGTCCTGTGCAAGAGTTCAGGTCCAAGATTACCAGTTGGATGGGAGATTGATCTGCTTGGCATATCGGGCCATATCTGACTCATGGATGACAAGCTTTATTATCCAGGCAGATGTACTGTAGGTCTGTTACAGCAAACATTTGAAAAATTAGCATACATATCCTGAATGGGACAGAGATGGCCAGAAATGCGGCACAGAAAGGATACGGTGTTTTAATGGCAGAGAGGCCCGCTTGCAGAGTTATGGTAAACACAGAGTTATTCCCCAGCTGGTGTAGTCTATAGTTGTCATATCGGAACTGTTGGATGAGCATCCGCCATCGTGCCGGGTCTAAGAGATCCTGTACAGAGATGGGGGAATAAAGAGGATTTCAAATATAAACAAAACGCATGACAGAGCACCATAACAGCTGCAACCACGGTCCTCACTACAGAGGGCTGGAATACCTCCTCCAAATAACCAAAAATGCATGTCCCGGCAGCTAAAAAATAAAATAAAATGACATTTACTTACCCCGGGCTTCCTCCAGCCCCTTGTAGCAGACATGCCCCTTGCAGCAGCTCCACTTCCAGCCGCCGGCCCGGGGTCCCCGCCGGTGCAGAGGCCGACCTCGCGAGGTTGCCCTCTACTGTGCCTGCACGAGCGCCACTGCCAATCACTCGCACGTGGTGTGAAGTGTACTGTACACTCCGCATGCGAGTGATTGACAGCAGTGCAGGCGCAGTAGAGGACGACCTTGGAAGCAGAGCTGCTGCGAGGGACAGGTCGGCTGCAAGCGGCTGGAGGAAGCCCCGGCAGCTGCCTGGATATCCCTTTAAGTGGAACTTTACAGAACTATAAAATTGCTTATTTTTTCAATATACAATTATAAAGCACTAAGTCAATTTACTATTGTGTCAATATTTTACTTTCGTGTCACCACCCCTCCCCTCTAGATTGTAAGCCTTGGGCAGGGCCCTCTCCCCTTGCATATCATACTTAACTGTACACCCTACCCAGAATATGTGAACTTGTATTATTATTTTTTTTTCACTATTAAATTTTTATTAAAGTTCAAGTAATATAACAAGAAGATGCATATCAAAGATGATGACATAAGATATAAGTGGAAACAGGAGCTACATCTGTTGAATATCACATGCATCTTATTTGCAGGATACATATAGCAATGATAATATTAACATTAACATCAGCACAATGTTGTCACATGAAAAATTCCAAAGGCTTATTGTAGGAAAGATGAGGTCGTTGATCAATATTGGATTTATTGAGTTTGAATTTAGCATAAGGTGTGGGAGACAACATTATGTTTTAGTAGAAAGTTGAAAGTTTGGAGTTCACAAATTAAGCGTGGCTATGTTTGTGAATTTTGTCACCCCGGGGGAGCATATCTTTCGGGACCTACTTAGGAAGAAATATATCTTAGGAGAGCTTTTTATCTATCTCCCGAATTCCCATGTATTGGGGGTGTCTTAGTGGCGTTCTGAACAGATATTAAGTCATTATAGTGAACTTGTATTATTAGCACTACTACTCCAGTGTATGATCTGGCATTATACTACCTGTATTGTGTTGTGTATCTTTTTACTTATCTTATTGCTTACTATGGACCTTTACCCATTTAAAGGGGAACTGAAGTAAGAGGTATACGGAGGCTGCCATATGTATTTCCTTTTAATCAATACCAGTTGCCTGGCAGCCCTGCTGGTCTATTTCTCTGCAGTAGTATCTGAGTAACACCAAAAACAAGCATGCAGCTAGTCTTGTCAGATCTGACTTTCAAGTCTGAAACACCTGATCTGCTGCATGCTTGTTCAGGGGCTATGGCTACTGGTATAAGAGGCAGAAGATCAGCAGGGCTGCCAGGCAACTGGGATTGATTAAAAGGAAATAAATATGGCAGCCTCCGTATACCTCTTACTTCAGTTCCCCTTTAATAATGGGCTATAGGTCAGTCACTGGCCGGCCCCCTGGCTGTCCTGCTCCCGTCCATCAACGGCTGTCCCTACGGCACATGTGCAGTAGCCCAAAGCAGGGATACACACACACACACACTTTATTAGGTAGGATTACTTGTATTGTTGTATCTATTGTCTGTTACCTGTATTGTATGCTGTATGTCCCCCCCTGTTATTGTCTGTATTCCTATGTATTGTACAGCTCTACATAATATGTTGGCGCTATATAAATCCAATAAATAATAATGAAAATCTCACCTCATCCTGATTTACATTATTAAATTTAACAATGATGCCGGCATCTTTATTGCTGGCGAGGTGAATCACTGTGGGATGCCCCCCCCCCCCTTTCTGTGTAGTGAGCAGGAACATCACAGGATCTCCCAGAGTGCACTGGGAGGAGAAGGCCGCATTACATCACAGCCTAGGCCAAATATTAATGGGAGGGTGTGGTTACATACAGCAATAAATAAACAAATAGTGTTTCTGCTGCCAAAACAAAGATAAAGTAAAAATGGATATCTCGAATAAATGATTACACCGATTAAATCATTGAAGAGGAACCACAAAGTAGAATGCAGTAAACTTTTTCAGGATACCCACTTTTACATTACAAATCCTGGTTTCAGCATCACTTCCAATAGCTACACATTGCTGTATATTGGTAAGTAGCGCCACCATACCGCTGAGGCTAAGCCTAGGCTGTTTATTATGCAGAACCTCCCCCCCCCCCCATTCTGGGAGACCAGAGATCTTTTCTACTTACTTTAGAACTTTCAGAAATCGAAAATCAAACATTCCATACAATCACCTGATTAAAGATGTCTAGGACTAAAGATGTCATCACCAGTAATGAATTTCATAATGTAAATCAGGGAGAGGAAAGATTGACTAATTTATGAATATTGTAAAAAAAAAAAAAAAGTATTTATTGTGTTATTTTGAGTACAGTTCCTCTTTACACTTTCTCTAAACGTTACCGTAAGCGGAATATGAAAGGAATATTCCATTATTAACATTTAAAGATGAAATTAAAAAAAACTTCATATCAAAACACTTCATATGTGCTGCACTTTTAATTCCAACACCACCCTGGAAGATGGATATTGCCTAACGGGGCGTTCACACTGCACGCGTTTCCAGCCGCGTTTTGGAAACGCGTGCGGGAGGCCGACACGCACGACATCAGACAGTGCATAGAGTGCACTGTCTGATGTTCACGCTGCATGCGGTCCGGGAATGCATGCTGCACGCATTTTGTGCAAAAACGCGTGGCTGTCCCATTCACTTTTCAGTGATGGGATCAGCCATGCAACACACACAAACGCGGATGGCGTGTGTTCGAATGCGTTGCGTTCTGCACGCATGGCCATCCGTGTTTGTGATGTGAACAAGGCCTAAAAGTGACATAACACCACTTATAATGTTATAGCTGCTCCATGGGCGTGTTCAGACCTGCACAGCAGCTACTGCGCTATGGGGGTCTGTAAACTGGGAAGTAGAAATAACCGATTCTCCTAGAAGAATGTCTTCTGCAAGGAAAACTCCCCAGGAAGCACCCAGTGACAGGAGATTGTACTACTGTGGGTCACAATCACCCTACAATGGGAGACATTATCACATGATCATGACCAGCCAATCAAAGCAGTACACATGGATCACCTGATAAATGGATAATTTGCCTTTCTGCAAATTTCCCTTGCATTAGAAATTCTCCAGAGAGGATGCCAGGAAGCCAGGTGATCACACAAGTTTTCCTAATTACATTTAAAAGGGAACCTAAACTGAGAAGGATATGGATTTTTCCTTTTAAAATACCAGTTGCCTGACTCTACTACGGATCCCGTGTCTCTAATACTTTTAGCTACAGCCCCTCAAAAAGCATGCAGATCAGTTACTCTGACTGAAGTCAGACTGGATTAGCTGCTTAAGTACCACCCGTCTCTGCCCCCTTAAGGACCAGAGACCGCTGGTACAAGAAACAGCAGAATATCAACCAATTGCCACACGTCGGGAACCTGGGCCAAAGACTCTGCCGTCTCTATGACGGCAGAGTTCCTGTGGGCCGGTCTGGAGACGCTTTCATTGGCTCCTGACCCTGCCTATCAATGCAAGCCAATGGGAGCTGCTTACATTGATAGACAGGGCCAGGAGCCAATGAAATTGGCTCCTGACCTGCTCACAAGGCTCTGCCGTTACAGAGACGGCAGAGTGAGTGAGCTGCGGCATGGAGACATCGGCAAGATCGGCGGGAGCGACGAAAGCACAGAGAATGTGCGGCATCAGCTGATTGAAAACTACACCCTGGCAGCCAGGTAGCTATCAAAACAGGGCGTAGATATCAATTAGCAAGGTCCTAAAGTAGTTAAAAAGGTAACACCCATATCCCTCTCAGTTAAGGTTCCCTTTAAAACAGTTGTAATTTTTTTACAATTTGTTCCTACCCTAAGCAAGCACAGAGGATTGGGTATAGGGTGCATTTTGTGTTTGCTGGATTTTGGCGGAAAACAACAAGCCGGATCAGGTCTATGTTACTGCACATGCACCAGCTGTCGGCAAAGGCTTGTCGACAGTTTTGCGAAAGGAGCAGCACTGGGATAAGCCAGTAGAAGCCTCTGCATTCCCCAGAGATCACCTGCCAGTCCTAAAGATGTTGCCAAGTGTGATAAATTTCATAAAGTAAATCAGAGACAGGAAAGTTTTACAATGGGCAAACACTGACTAAATAATTAATAAAGTTATATTGTTAAAAAAAAAAAAAGTTAGATTGACTACGTAATGATGTTCTCTGTCTAGTTGACAATTACCTTGTAAGGGGAGATGTGAGTATCTGAAGGAAAGGCCAACATCCCCATCACTTGCCGGACTTCATCCAACTGGCTTCCTTCGGCCTGACTAAAATGTTTTCTTGCATGTCTGAAATAACAAAAATTTCATCAACAGGTTATTTTTTGTGTGTGATGATTTCACAGCTATTCTAAAATTTCCGCCACTCTGCAGCACCACAGTAAAGAGAGTTTTTATTTTTTGTTAAATTTTCCCTTCCGATTTCATAGAGCTTATATATTCTACTGTCTCTAAATGTTCCGGAGAAAATACAGAGTTAAGAGCGATTCAACCAAGAGACAGATCTCTTTCTGATCAAATCGGACGACCGGTTTTCTTGAGCGATGGTTTCTGCGATCTTGCCATGTGGGCACAGGCACACGATTACACGAATGACATTCAGTGACATGTGGCAACAATGACTGTCACTGCAGACAGGATCTTTAAGACCCCCGATGACTCGGCACGAAGTACCGCAATCGCTTGACTTGCCGTTCGCGCCAGCTGTCATCGATGGATGTCGCCGGGATCCATCTTCCTGGGTCGCGAGGTGAGTATTCAATTTACAGACCGAGATAGAATAATTAAAAAAAAAAAAAAAAAAAAAAAAAAGCACACACACACACACACACACACACACACACACCTCAGATGGGACAGAGCCATGTTCTCCGCCTAATGACATGGCTCTGTGGCCCCCAACCACCGCCGTGCTATAGCCCCCCCAAGCTTAGCAACAACTTTTGTCGGAGGGGAGAGGAATTCCCAGTTTCAACCGCCCGCTTGAGCTGCCATTGGGTAGCTCTCTCACCTGGCCATGCCTCCTGCCCTGGCCACACCTCCTGCCGCTCCTCCACCTCCCTGCACGCTATGAGAGACAACACAGTGTCTCAGCGCAGCGTCGTGACCCAGGGGGTCACGCAAGTGAGAGTGGGCTATTGCAGCCCACAGGAGCTGTGTTTTTTGCAGCTACCTGAATCGCTCAGCCCTGCGGATCAGGTAGCCTACTTTTTTTTTTATTTTTTTTGAGCCCACCTCGGGCTCTCTTTAAAATGTTAGCTTTTCGTGATGGTGGTCCTTTAAAGGGAACCAAGTAAAATTATTTAAAATAAACACGATGTACCTGCAAATGGATACTACATACTTACCTCACAGTCAGTTCCTCTCAGAAGCTCAGTAATTTCTTCTAACAATGATTCCTTCCATTTCTGACAAGATTTTGTCAGAAATGAAATATATCAGTTGCTGTCAGTTATAGCTGAAAGGACAACTGATGAGCAAGGCAATGTTTGGCTCAAGTGGGCGATATTACAGTTTAACAGTGAGCTGTCCAGGAAGCACTTATGGGGTAATGGCCATTTTTAAAATGGAGGACAGAGAATTCCATTGATCACAGTGGACAAACAGGACGCAGTAGAGGAGAAAGAGGTTGAGGAGCCGACTACACAGGAGGCAAGTATGACGAGTGTATGTTTATTTTGACTTAATTTTCAGCTCGGGTTTGCTTTAAGGTTTAAGCCTTCACAGCTATGAGTCGCACAGCTCGCAATGGGTGTGAAAAAGCTTTTCCTTTTGACTTTTAAACGCAAGCTGTACAGTATAAAAGGCGGTCGCTCCAGGAATGGGGGGCGATCAGAGTTTTGCTTTCCTCTCGTCCTTCAAGACGGATTATCATATTGCTACCGTTAATAATTTGTGTTTTAGGCTGAAAAACAAAACCGCACAGAGCAGCAATCACACTGTTTATTAATTATAGCAAACGAGTCGTTAATGGCCTCTTTATTTGTGGCAGGCTGGGAGGAGAAGAATGGGAAGAATAGAGGCACACTGAGTGTAATTTGACACAGTCAGAGGCTCCGACGCGGGGCCCCGCCACTGACAAAGTGGGCACCGGTGGTAAACAGCACACTCTAATAATCTAATTGAATACAGGAGCTGTAATAATTATATACATAGAGATACAGTGCAAGAAAGTTGTAGATTAAAAGTCAATTAGGATTTTAAATTATAGTCTTCACTTTCATTTATTTCATGAGCTTTTTTTTTTTTTTTTTTTTTTTTTTACTTTTGCTATTTTGCTCTGGAACATTGAAGGATGCTTAAGAGAAAGCAATGAGTCAAGTAGAGCTATGCTCAGAAGGATAACAGCCACAACAATGGGATTTTGAAATAAAACACTTGGGGATTATGGAAGAATTTTAATATTATTAAAGAGTGAAATCATAATTATGATATGTATTAATGGAAGTTTTATAGTTGAACCCTATATTTAGCAGGATTTATGGTGCAAGGAGTGAGAGCTGAGAGATCTCTTACCCAAAAGCAGATGCCTGGGCCCTTACCCGAGGGCGGCTGCCTGGGAGGTTGGCCAAGAGCGGCTGCCTGAGCCCTTGCCCGAGAGCGGCTGCCTGGGCCCTTACCCGAGAGTGGCTGCCTGGGTGCTTACCCGAGGGTGGCTGCCTGGGTGCTTACCCGAGGGTGGCTGCCTGAGCCCTTGCCCGAGAGTGGCTGCCTGGGCCCTTGCCCGAGAGCGGCTGCCTGGGCCCTTGCCCGAGAGCGGCTGACTGGGCATGATGTGCAATGACACCCCTATGTAGTTACTTACTTGCGATTTATCTGGCTGTTGTGTTGACGTGTTGCGTCCAATGTCTTTTCAGTCATAGAACACCTGTTCTGCACTTGGTCTTAAAGTGAACCTCCGGACTAAAAATCTACTGTGCAGAACTGAAAAGGCTTGGTGTTTCTTTAACAGTTTCACAGTATCAGAACTTTGTTTTTATTACCAAAGCATCATTTTTAGCTGCACAGAAGCTAAGCTCCGCCCATCAAAGAAAACTGCCTGGGCTTCTTTCCCTGATGTTGTGCAAAGCATGATGGGATTTCCTATGTTATTCATGTTGCCTAGCAACTGGAAGAGGTGATCAGCACACAGGATAGTTGGAACTGCGTCTCATGCTCCCTGTCACCTCCTTTCAACCAAAAAGATGGCTGCCTTTATGAAATCACAAACATTTGCCTGTTCTTTTAAAACGGTGGGTAAGAGATAATATTACCTATCTATTTTAATTAACATAACTAATGTAACTTAATGACAGTAGGTTTGTTTAGGCTGAAGTTCCCCTTTAAGTCTATATATAGATTATCAAAATCTTAAAAAAAAATGCAATATGTTAAGCAGCACATTACCGCAAGTACTAGGAGCAATTTCTTTTTTTAACACAGCTCTGTGCCTCTGCTGTAAAATCATCCTGGCATTCACAGTTACAGAAAATGACAGCCCTGCAGGACTGGACCATTTTCCTGCACAAGGAAGGAGGTTGTTATCAACCCCTCAGTGTATACTCTAGCAATCACCTTGCTGAAATATTCTTATCCAGGTGGTGTAAGGGGTTACGTTTTCAGCAATGTGTATTATTGTCTTCACTTCTCTGAATGCTTTATCAGTGTGTCTCTGCCCCTCCCAGCACAGGACAGCCAGAGCTTTGGAAGTTACAGGACATGCAGCATAGAAGGGCAATATCACAATGAAGTGATATTGCAGTGAATCAGGAGCAGTATATATTAATCTGCCTGACTGCTAGTTATATTACAGCAACAGACAAGCTGATTTCCAAGCACAGTGATTTTTAAAATCGCCCACAAAACACTTGTGCAATGAATCTCTATAAGAAGGTTAATATCAGCGCGGTTCGTGTGCTGTGCGTTCGGGGGCGTTTTTGCTATAATGAAAGGTACAGGAAGAGCTCTAAACGCTCACAAAACCGCTTTATGCGGCAATTGCTTCACGTTTTTATAAAATAAATACATAGTATTTATTCTTTTCCGGGTCAAAATGTTCACTTTCTGACTTGCATCAGGGAGCGAATCTCAAAACCGCTCTGCCAAAGCACTTAGAAAAGCGCTTTTTCCAAAAAAGCAGCGCGCAGGGGAGTGCCGGGAAGTGGAAAAAACCAGCACACGAAAGTGAAAAATGCTGGCGGTTTCATTTTTAGGTGTGAATGAGGCCAGAGGGGGATTTGTGAGCTTGGAGTCAGGTCTATACATTTCACTTTGCTGCAAATCTTTATTTTATTCCAGCAACATTAAAAATATGTGAAAAATTCTGACACTCGGGGCATAAAATGAGGAGCTGATAGCAACCTCCTGTGCAGGAAATGGTTCAGTCACAAGGGAGTGCCTTTGTGAGTTAAGGTGGCCATACACTGGTCGATGTGCCATTAGATCGACCAGCTGACAGATCCCTATCTGATCGAATCTGATCAGAGAGGGATCGTATGGCTGCCTTTACTGCAAACAGATTGTGAATCGATTTCAGCCTGAAACCGATTCACCATCTGCTGAGCTGCTCCTGCCGCCTGTCCCCCCTCCCCCATATACATTACCTGAGGCTGGCTCCCGGGCATCTTCTCCGCATTGCACGGCTCTGTTCCGGCTCCATTACGGCGCTTCCTGTGTTACTCCGTGACCAGGAAGTTCAAATAGAGCGCTCTCTATTTGAACTTCCTGGTCAATTCAGTGACACAGGAAGCGCCGGGATGGATGGAGCCGGAACAGAGCCGTGCAATGCGGAGAAGACGCCCGGGAGCCAGCCTCAGGTAATGTATACTTGATCGGATCGGCCGCCGCTAGCGACGCGCACTTTACCCGCGGGCGATCGAGGTTAATTTCCCGCACGGCGCGAACGACGGACCGATCCGATTTCGGGAGGAAATCGGATCGGCGGCTGCGTTTACCGCGAACGATTGGCAGCAGATTCGATCCCAGGATCGAATCTGCTGTCGAAACGGCCGGGAATCGAGCCAGTGTATGGCCTGCTTTATGTGAAGGATGATTATAAAAGAGGAGAGGGAGAGAAGAGAGGGAGAGAATTAATGTGTTGTGGGGTAGTGTGTGTGTGTATGTGTTGTGGGGTAGTGTGTGTGTGTGTGTATGTGTTGTGGGGTAGTGTGTGTGTGTGTGTATGTGTTGTGGGGTAGTGTGTGTGTGTATGTGTTGTGGGGTAGTGTGTGTGTGTATGTGTTGTGGGGTAGTGTGTGTGTGTGTGTGTATGTGTTGTGGGGTAGTGTGTGTGTGTGTGTATGTGTTGTGGGGTAGTGTGTGTGTGTGTGTATGTGTTGTGGGGTAGTGTGTGTGTGTGTGTGTGTGTGTATGTGTTGTGGGGTAGTGTGTGTGTGTGTGTATGTGTTGTGGGGCAGTGTGTGTGTGTGTGTGTGTATGTGTTGTGGGGCAGTGTGTGTGTGTGTGTGTATGTGTTGTGGGGTAGTGTGTGTGTGTGTGTGTGTGTGTATGTTGTGGGGTAGTGTGTGTGTGTGTGTGTGTGTATGTGTTGTGGGGTAGTGTGTGTGTGTGTGTGTGTGTATGTGTTGTGGGGTAGTGTGTGTGTGTGTGTGTTGTGGGGTAGTGTGTGTGTGTGTGTGTTGTGGGGTAGTGTGTGTGTGTGTGTTGTGGGGTAGTGTGTGTGTGTGTGTGTGTGTATGTGTTGTGGGGTAGTGTGTGTGTGTGTGTGTGTGTATGTGTTGTGGGGTAGTGTGTGTGTGTGTGTGTGTGTATGTGTTGTGGGGTAGTGTGTGTGTGTGTGTGTATGTGTTGTGGGGTAGTGTGTGTGTGTGTGTGTGTGTGTGTGTATGTGTTGTGGGGTAGTGTGTGTGTGTGTGTGTGTATGTGTTGTGGGGCAGTGTGTGTGTGTGTGTATGTGTTGTGGGGCAGTGTGTGTGTGTGTGTATGTGTTGTGGGGCAGTGTGTGTATGTGTTGTGGGGCAGTGTGTGTATGTGTTGTGGGGCAGTGTGTGTATGTGTTGTGGGGCAGTGTGTGTATGTGTTGTGGGGCAGTGTGTGTATGTGTTGTGGGGCAGTGTGTGTATGTGTTGTGGGGCAGTGTGTGTGTGTGTGTGTGTGTGTGTGTGTGTGTGGTGCCCCTAGCACAAGACAAGACACAGAACGTTACGCTTTTCTCCTGGCGGACTCAAAGCATTAAAGCTGCAGCCACTAGGGGCGCGCTCTGTAGACAGTAGCATTGTTAGGGAGTCTTGTTCAAGGTCTCCTTACTGAATAGGTGCTGGAATCGATCTCTGGTCTCCTGTGTCATAGGCAGAGCCCTAGACCAGTACACTATCCAGCCACTACGTGTGCCCTAATATAGAGTATTAAAAACAAACAAACAAACAAACAAACAAAAGTTGTGTTTATCGAAAGTTGGCCTTTAAGTTTAAATCCGACCTGTTGTGTATTATTTTAGTGCCTGATGGATTACGTTTATAACAGATGCCTGTAAACACAGCCTTGGGCTCTGCGGCAGGCTGTTCCGTGCAGGGAGTGAGAATCAGCTGACTCGTACTGTAAGCTTCTCTTGCAAAAATTGCTGTTTTATATTCTTTTGCACTCATGGCTGGAAGTGGCACTTAAGAGGCAAGCATCACACGCATAGCTGTCTTAAGCGGCTCTAAGTTATTAATAAAACACATTTCAGTTTTAAAGTGGTTATCAGCTGAGTGTTAAAAATCAGATATCACTTATCGGGTACAGAAGGAGGCAATCACCACTGCTTTCACACTTACTTCAAGTGCAGCTGCAATTATAAACATCTTTAAGAAAAATGCCTTAAATGGGGTCCTAATCAATAAGGCAATACATCTGTATGACTGATCTTGGCTCCATCATTAGATGCAGAGATAGCGACAGGGCTGTATGTACATTGGCCGGCGAGTACCACTGCGCACTGTTGCTATCCGGATGTGTCCTGCTGCTGCCCAATACCTTTTCTCAGCGGTGTGAAGATGAACAATAGAGGGGTTACTGATGGGAGCCACAACTGGTGTACTATTTCAGGTAAACTGGAGAGGAGCAACCTTTAAAGTGGAACGCCTACGTTTCAGGCTGCTGGCGCTAGGCAGCTGCTGAGATGGGACTCCTTAGGCCCCGTTTACACTTAATCAGTTGGTACGCATTTTTTTCTTCTCCATAGCAGTGCATTGTCAAAAATGTTTCAGTTAAAAACACGTTAAGTGTGAAAGGTGCCGTAGGAAAACATTGGACTTGCTTTGAAAATCAGTTGACATTTCAGTTATAACAGAGCAACTGATTAAGTGTAAACGGGGCCTACTGAATAGGTGCTGGCTTACTGAATAGAAGTAGACTATGCAGGAGGTAAGTATGACGTGTGTATGTTTGTTTTGACTTTTAATTTTCAGTTCAGGTTTGCTTTAACCTCCCTGGCGGTTAATTTTTTTTTTCAAATGGTCAAAAAAAACTTTTTTTTTTAATTTTTTTTTTGTTTCATGTAAAGCTACCAGAGTGGTAGCTACATGAAACACCACTAGAGGGCGCATGTGGCCCTCTAGTCCGATCGCCGCCGGCATCAATAGCAAACAGGGGAGCGCGTATATAACGCGTTCCCCTGTTTGGCTTCTCCTGTCGCCATGGCGACGATCGGCATGACGTCATGGACGTCAGCCGACGTCCTGACGTCAGGCGCACTCGATACAGCCCATAGCGCTGCCCGGAACTCATTGGTCCGGGCAGCGCAGGGCTCTGGCGGGGGGGGGGGCCCTCTTCTGCCGCTGCGTGCGGGCGATCGCCGCAGAGCGGCGGCGATCAAGCTGTGAGCGCAGCTAGCAAAGTGCTAGCTGCGCGCACAGCACTTTACATGGTGCAAGTCGCCCCACCAGGGGCTGAGATATCTCCCTGCGCGGCATAGCCCGAGCTCAGCTCGGGCTTACCGCCAGGGAGGTTAAGGGGAACCTAAACGAAGAAAGATCTAGTTTTTTACTTTTAAACAATACCAGTTGCCTGGCAGTCCTGCGGATCTCTTTGGCTGCAGCAGTGGCTGAATCCCACACCTGAAACAAGCATGCAGCTAATCCAGTCTGACTGCTGTCAGAGCACCTGATCTGCATGCTTGTTCAGGGGCTGTGGCTAAAAGTATTAGAGACACAGGATCAGCAGGAGAGTCGGGCAACTGGTATTATTTTAAAAGGAAAAATCCATATCCTTCTCAGTTTAGGTTCCCTTTAAGGGCACAGGCTTTGACACAGGAGACCAGGGTTTGAATCTTGAAGGACAACTGAACTGAGAAGAACATGGAGGCTGCCATATTTCCTTCCTTTTAAACAATACCAGTTGCCTGGCAGCCCTGCTGATCTATGTGGCTGCAGTAGTGTCGGAATTACACCAGGAATAAGCATGCAGCTAATCTTGTCAGATCTGAAAAATGTCAGAAACACCTGATCTGCTACATGCTTGTTCTGGGTCTATGGCTAAACGTATCAGAGGCAGAATATGAAGAGGACAGCCAGGCAACTGGTATTGCTTAAAAGGAAATAAATATGGCCGCCTCCATGTCCCTCTCACTTCAGTTGTCCTTCAAGATTTAAACCCTGGTCTCCTGTGTCAAAGGCTGTGCCCTTAAAGGGAACCTAAACTGAGAAGGATATGGATTTTTCCTTTTAAAATAATACCAGTTGCCTGACTCTCCTGCTGATCATGTGACTAATACTTTTAGCCACAGCCTCTGAACATGCATGCAGATCAGGTGCCCTGACTGAATTCACACTGGATTAGCTGCATGCTTGTTTCAGATGTGGGATTCAGCCACTGCTGCAGCCAAAGAGATCCGCAGGACTGCCAGGCAACTGGTATTGTTTAAAAGTAAAAATCTAGATCTTTCTTCGTTTAGGTTCCCCTTAAAGAAAACCTGAACTGAAAATTAAAAGTCAAAACAAACATACACACGTCATACTTACCTCCTGCATAGTCTACTCCTCAATCTCTCTTCCTCTCGCGCGTCCTGTTTATTCACTGTGATCCATGGAATTCTCTGTCCTCCATTTTAAAAATGGTAATGACCCTGTAATAGCTTCCACGTCAGCACACTGTTAAACTGCAACATCGCCTACTTGAGCCAGAAGGAAACATGGACATTATCTTGCACATCAGTTGTCCTTTCAGCTACTTGTATAACTGACAGCAACTGATATATTTCAGTTCTGACAAAAATCTAGTCAGAACTGGAAGGGATTGTTGTTAGAAGAAAATGGCGAGCTTCTGAGAGGAATTGATGGTGTGGCAAGTATGTCATATTCATTTGCAGGTATATCATGGGTTTATTTAACCTCCCTAGCGTTCTGGACGAGCTAGGTTCGTCCAGAGACGCCGGAGGTGACCGCTCAGGCCCCGCTGGGCCGATTTGAATACATTTTTTTTTTAAAAACACGCAGCAAGCACTTTGCTTGCTGCGTGCCTTACCCAAGCGCCACTACCCGCTGCGATACAGGGCCCCCCCAGCCGAGACCCCGTGCGCTGCCTGGCCAATTAGTGCCAGGCAGCGCTGAGGGGTGGATCGGGTCTCCCTGTGACGTCACGACGTGCGTCGCCATGGCGATGGGGGAAGCCCTCCAGGAAATCCCGTTCAGAACGGGATTTCTGGACGGGCCATTGCGCCGGCGGCGATCGGAGGGGTGGGAGGGACGCCGCAGGGAGGGGGGAATCATGTAGCTAGCGCTAGGCTAGCTACATGAAAAATAAAAAAAAATTGTGCAAAAAACGGCCGCGGGAATCAGAACGCCAGGCAGGTTAAATAATTTTACTCAGTTAAGGTTCCCTTGAAAGAGAACCAGAGATGAGAGGAATATGGAGACTACCATATTTCCTTCCTTTTAAATACCAATCGCTTGGCAGTCCTCTTGATCCTGTGTCTATAATCCTTTTAGCCATAGCCCCTGAACAAGCATGCAGCACATCAGGTACTCTGACTCAGCTGATTCAGGTTTTAATGGATTAGTCATATGCTTGTTTCAGGGCCTGTTTCCACTACATGCAGATTCTGGATGCAGAAAACTGGAGTCCAATGAATGCCTATAGGAAATCTGCATCAGAAAAATCTTGTTTAGTGGAAACAGGCCCTTAGGCATTCATTGGAGTCAGTTTTCTGCATCTAGAATCTGTGTGTAGTGGAAACAGGTCGGGTTTTGACTCAGACACTACTTATGCCAAAAGATCAACAGGGCTGCCAAGCAACAGGTACAGCCTTCATATCCCTCTCACCTCTGGTTCACTTTAACCAGTACACTATCCAGCCACTGGATAGTGTATATGTGGATATGTAGAACACTAAAAATTACTATTATAAAAACAATGCATTCTACTTTAACACGTAACTTTGTGCAGCTTGTGAGTTAAGTCCGTCTTACCTGACTGCATCCAGCCTCTTGTTCTGTCGGATGAGTTCTATGAACTCCTGAATCCTCAGGCTAAATTCCAGACAGCTCTGAAGGAGGAAGACATGGTGAAAAATGACTTTGGAAGAAAACGCTTTTTGTAAGGGAAGCCTGCCTTGTAGTCTACGGCCTCCACCACCTACGGCTGGCTCCCCACTTCTGTTTCCAACAATACAATGTTTTAAAAACCAATAAAACAAAGCAGCACAATTCTAGGACACATTTACTTAAAGGGGCACTATGGCAAAAAAAATTGTTAAAGTTAAAAAGTTAAAATTTGTGCAAACATATACAAAAAAGTACATTTTTTCCAGAGTAAAATGAGCCATAAATGACTTTTCTCCTATGTTGCTGTCACTTACAGTAGGTAGTAGAAATCTGACAGAAGTGACAGGTTTTGGATTAGTCCATCTCTTCATAGGGTATTCTCAGGGATTTATTTTCAAAAGCACTTAGTGAATGGCAGTTGCTCTGTCCAACTGCCAAAAAACTGTGTAGGGAGCAGGGAAGCTGGCCAGCATCATTGTTTAAATCCTATTTAGGGAATATCTTTATAAAGAATAAAAGCCTTGCTGAGAATCCCCTATGGATGGACTAGTCCAAAACCTGTAAGTGACAGCAACACAGGAAAAAAGTAATTTATGACTCATTTTACTCTAGCAAAAAAAACGTTCTTATTTGTCTGTTTGCACATATTTTTAATTTTACGTCATAGTGCCCCTTTAAAAGCAAAGCACTATTCACTACGGTTTTTGGCCTCAGCTTTCTGATGTTTATAGAGGAACTGAAATCAGAATTCCTCTACGCTAAAAGATTAGCCACTGCTTGATAACCTTTATGGACTGAAAAATGTCTCCATTACAATTTTATGGACATCCTAAAAAACAAACCTGAAGTTTAGAACTTTGTTTCACTTTACAGAGAGCGTTGAAGGGGTTAAGCCGCTGTGCTCACTGTATAGGGAGAGAGCCACAGCAGTTCTCCTGCAGACTATTCACAGCTTCTGATAACAACTAATTAGACACTTTGATCTCAGTAAACTGAACACAGAAACACAAAGCAATGAATTTCTCCAGCAACTGTATGTGGGATAAAGACTTTTCACAGTGTGCTGTGCAACAGTTCAGTTCCACTTTAATCTACATAAATGTAGACTACCTTTTGCCATCAATCTGAGCAGAGCAGGAAGGTGATCGGCGAGCATTGGAACATTTTACAGCACTATAAAGAGTATGGACGGTTTTAGAAGTAGATCTATCCGTGATTTGGTCTGCAGTTCACACATAAAAAGGGAATCCCGTGATATTGCGGCCGTTGGCAGGAGAGACACTTTCCCGTGCCTCGAAAGTAACTGTTGCAGTGCCATTGTGTGAGGTCATTATGTGTCACTTCCACATACAGGTCATAAACGTACATAATGAACAATTTTATTGTTGTTTTTGGCCTGAAACGTCCCTGTGGCTTGGTCTACATTGGGAAGACCAAGTGCATTGCAAAAAGCAGGAACACACACAGGCATTTAGGAACCTGGCATTGGGCAAGGCTCAGTAGGATACACCTGTCACATGACTTTTTTTAATGAGCGGGTAATTTACGAGCGGGCCAAACTGCGGCACAATTGCGGTGGTTCATTATGGATACGGTGTTCCCATTAATAGGAGGTGGAGACAGAGAGAGACTGCTTCTTCAACTGGAAGCAAAATGGATATGGAAATGTGATTGTATTGCACCAAAAGGTGAATGAAAATACACATTTTTCCTGTTTCCTCAAATTTCCTTTTTTTTTATTTTTTATTTTATTTTTATTTTTTTTAGGAGAGACTCTACTAATGAATATTACGTTGATTCTCCAAATGATGAGTGTATTGACTTTAAATTTATTATGTGCTGATGCATTGAGCGATTATTCTATATAAAATGGAGTTTATAGCAAATCTGAAGCGAAAAAAAACAAAAAACAAACTTATGATATAATGAATTGTATGTGTAATATGGATGAGTAGAATATTAGTAGCAAAGAAAAGGAGTCATATTTATTTCTAGTTATACATTTTTTTTATAACATTATTATTATTATTATTTAGTATTTATATTGTCTTGTCACTAACTGTCCCTCAGATGAGCTCACAATCTAATTCCCTATCATACTCCCATGTCTATGTATGTATTGTAGTCTAGGGCCAATTTAGTGAGGGGGGGGGGGGGGGCGCTAATTAACCTATCCGTATGGTCTTTTTTTTTGGATGTGGGAGGAAACTGGAGTACCCGGAGGAAACCCACGCAGGCACGGGGAGAACACACAAACTCCTTGCTGATGTTGACCTGGCTGGATGAACCCGGGACCCAGCGCTGCAAGGCGAGAGCGCTGACCACTACGCCACTGTGCTAACCACATTGCAGTTTTAAAACCACACTACCGTATGAATTTTAAGCTATAAAACAGAGCAGAGATATTGACCGTTTCAACTTTCCTGCAGTAAAATCCTCTCCTCCAGCTCTCTCTCGCGGTTTCTTGGCTGTTTAAGTGCTCCAGAAAACAGGACTGTATTCGACCCAAGTTGAGTCGAATAGCTCAGAGAAGCTCTTTTGCATAGATGAAGTTTATTAACTCTTATACTGGAAAACAACAGACTAATTTCTTTGCTACTAATGTTCTATTTCTTAGCTGTGCTGCACATACAATTCTTTATCTCAGAAGTTTATTTTCGCTTCAGGTTTACTTGAAGATTTTTGATTATTGTTACACCCAAATGTATTCCTCTGTTCTTTCAGGATGGACACTCATGTGTAGTTCCCCAATTTGTATTTGCATATATTATGTCACTTCCTGAGGGTGGGTATTTAATACCTGTTTGGACTGTGGGTGATACACCTGAAGAAGGGCTCCGCCCGAAACAGGTTGTGTGTCCACTAAGCTCCAATACAGCTTAGTGAGTGTCGTGTTCTTATTTGGAATTGTGTGTTGAAAGACAGAAGTGGTAAACCTGTTCAATGCTTGGCACCAGCTGGCTGGGTATTTATCGGTTTCTACCTGATGTTGAAGTATTATCTACTATAATAATGAGTCCCGATTACATCAGATCAGGCAAGTGTTTAAAGCAGAGGCCCGCCCCCATCATAACAGACTGTCTTTTCATACTGGAAGTAGTCTAACACTCAACAAGACTCTCCTTCCATTTATAGTTATGGTCTTGGTTGCTAGTCTACTTTAGGGAAACCTCATGGGGAACAGCTGTCCAGTCACACCAACCTCTACAGCACAAAGCGTTGTGATTGGCTGAACAGTGTGGGCGTAGTGTACTACACCCTATTGAAAACCTAGCAGTTGGAGAGGCGGCTGTCCACCCAATCACGTTAGCTGAATTTCCTTATGGGGTTCCCTGCTGGGTCCCCATTGTCTTGTTGCAGCCCTATTTGCTCATCACACATGCAGGCCATGCGTCCCGCCTCAATCTATCCGTCTCCTTTAGTGATCACCTAGGCGTCTGCATAGTTAAACTGTAAATAAACAGGCCCCAGAAATAGCTTACCTTCATTTTCCTAAGTCTGGATTTGTTATCGTGGCACCAGGCCAGGCATGTCATAGTTTCCTGTCTCTCCAGAGATTCCTCCACTTCCTTGGCAGTCAAGAACATTTCAATATTCACTAAATCCTGCAAGGAAACATAAAACAAGCAATTCACCCAATGGGTTGATGGGAATTACTCTGCCAGATCTGATGGAGAAAAACAATTCTGTAAATTAATCCCGTCACAATCTAGGCATGCAGTGGTGACAAAGTACATAAATCAGTGGTTACCCTTCACCAAAACCGCATGTCACACAATCTGTAGTTACACATGGGGGGGGGGGTCTTATTTAGAAATGGGGCAAACTGGCTGTTTTGTGCAAATTCCCATCATTCCTGCAGACATAAATGCAGACCCTGCATTTATTAAAGTTCCAATAAGATGGTTACCTTTATATGAATGGCAAATTAAGCTGAATTCCACAGCCATCCGGCTAATTACCTGGTGAGAAACCTAATGGGTATCTTTTTCAGGCATTTTCCAAGAAATGTTAAAAAGTGAGAGAAAAAGTTTTGTGCTGACATGTTTGCCCACATTGCATTTATTTTGAGCTGAAATGTTGCCCGCATTGTGCTTATTTTGTGCTGACATGTTGCCCACATTGCGTTTATTTTCTGGTGTCTGGGGTAACTGTTGCTGCATTTATTATTTAAGCTTCCTGGCGGTAAGCCCGAGCTGAGCTCAGGCTATGCCGCCGGAAGGCATCGCTCAGGCCCCGCTGGGCCGCCGATTTTTTTTTTTTTGCTACACGCAGCTAGCACTTTGCTAGCTGCGTGTGCAATGCGATCGCCGCCGCTACCCGCCGATCCGCCGCTATTCGTTGCGCCGTGGCCGTCCCCCCCCAGACCCCGTGCGCTGCCTGGCCAATCAGTGCCAGGCAGCGCTGTGGGGTGGATCGGAGTCCCCTTTGACGTCACAACGTCTGACGTCATCCCGCCCGTCGCCATGGCACCGGGGGAAGCCCTCCAGGAGATCCCGTTCTTTGAACCGGATCTCCTGATCTCCGAAGGCGGTCGGAGGGGCTGGGGGGATGCCGCTGAGCAGCGGCTATCATGTTGCGAGACCTTGTCTCGCTACATGAAAAAGAATTTTATTTTTAATTTTTTTTTTAAAAACGGATTTGCTGCCCCCTGGCGGATTTTTAGCAAACCGCCAGGAGGGTCAATGGTCATAGTTGGCTTTGTTGGCTGCTTTGGGGTTACAGTATACTATTAAATAGCATCTCACAGTTTCTGCACACCCATGATACAAATCCTCGTTTGACCACATCATGGCGTAAACACTACTTTCTTATGCCTCGCTGTTACATCATTACGTTAGCTCCACCCACACAATGTCATGGCCACGCCCATTTTTCATTGCGCCGCAGCCCCCCCCCCCCACCCCCCCCAGGTTGAACCCACAAAAATCTGGTCACTGTAAGAAAGAGTGCGTGTTTGTGTATAAGTGTTAGTGTGCGAGAGAGAGTGAGTGTGCGAGAGAGAGTGTGAGTGACGAGAGAGAGTAAGTGTGCGAGAGAGAGAGAGAGAGAGTGAGTGAGAGCGAGCGAGCCTGTCGGTGCTAGATGAAGCAACCAGAGAGTTTGTCAAATCCAGTGGTTTGGGTACTGCTCCTAAGTGCAAGATGCAAGGGCTGAGAAGACAAAATGGAGAGCGCACTCTCAAAAGAATCACAAAATCGGTGAATACAGCTGTTGGTGGAATGCTCTCACCTGTGTGGTTGGCTTAAGAACCTGTATGGGCAATCCAGAAAGCTCGCTTTGTCCCACCCACTCCCACTCAGGACCTCACCCAACCCACCACCAGGAGCTGTGGAGCCAAGTCACCGGCTTAAGATTTTTACTATTTCCCGCCGATATACAGCAGATTAGATCACTGGGATCGAATCTGCTGTGAAATCGCTGCGCAAACGCCGACCGAACCATTTCCGTCCAAAATCTATCATTCCGTCCGCGCGGAAGATTTCGCTCGATCACCGGCAGGTGGATAGCGGCGTTCGAATGTCCAACAACAAACGCTAGTGGCAATACATTACCTGATCCGGCCGGCGCGTATCCCCTTTGTCCCCGCTGCTCCTTCTCCGCTGGGTTCCGGCAGGCTTCACTTCTTCATGTCCCGACAGGAAGTTTAAACAGTAGAGCGCCCTCTACTGTTTAAACTTCCCCCAGACAGGAAGTGAAGCTGGAGCCCTGGAGCGGAGGAGAAGACAGCGGAAACCGGGGGAATCTCGCCAGCCGGATCAGGTAATGTATGCGCGAGGGGGGGCGTCAGCTTCACAGATGGTGAATCGATTTCATGCTGAAATCGATTCACAATCTGTTTGCAGTAAAGGCAGCCATACGATCCCTCTATGATCAGATTCGATCAGAGAGGGATCTATCTGTTAGTCAAACTAATGGCAAATCGACCAGTTTATGGCCACCTTTAGTGGGACAAAGCGAGCTTGCTGGATATCCCATACAGGTTTTTCAGCCAACCACACAGATGAGAGCATCCCACCGGCAGCTGTATTCAACTGTGTTTCTTCTGAGAGTGCTCTCCCCATTTTGTCTTTACAGAGAATGCACTTGTGTAAAAACACCTGTCTGTTTTGGCTCATCAGGTCTCTAAAGGTGAAGCAGAGTAGTGTCAAAATACAGTTGCAAGAATAAATATGTGAACCCTTTGGTATTATATGGATTTCTGCACAAATTGGTCATAAAATGTGATCTGATCTTCATCTAAGTCACAACAATAGACAATCACAGTCTGCTTAAACTAATACCACCCAAATAATTAAAGGTTTCCAGGTTTCTATTGAACACACCATGTTAACATTCCGAGTGCAGGTGGAAAAGGTATGTGAACCCCTAGACTAATGACATCTCCAAGAGCTAACTGGAGTGAGGTGTCAGTCAGCTGGAGTCCAATCAATAAGATGGGATTGGAGGTGTTGATTACAGCTGCCCTGCCCCATACAAAACACACACCAGTTTTGGGTTTGCTTTTCCCAAGAAGTATTGCCTGATGTGAATGATGCCTCGCACATCCATGTACAGCAGGGTCCCCTTCAGTTATGCACAGACGCCTTGGGCTTCAGCTCCCTATTTACATGTATTGCTCCCTATTTACAGCCTCTGTATTCCATGTGCAGTCTCTTCTGCCATATGCAGCAACCACTCTTCCAGGTCCGGACGCCCCTAAGCCAGCTGCTGCCCAAGGCCCAGGTCTTGGTGGCCTTTCCAGAAATCCTGCCCTGCAGGCAGCTGGAAACTGGGCCAATCAAATGCACTTCCTGATGATTACAATTGGCCCAATTTCAAGCTGCACACATTCTACGTGTAAGCCGGAATCATTAGCATCTCACTGACCAGCTCTAGTCATGACATGCCGAGCAGGAGCAGCTTCTAATATGTTCTAATTCCTTCACATGTGCATGACTGCCACAGACACGGGGCTCTAGTAAGCTGGCAGAACTCGTGCTTGGTGGAGTTTTCTGTAAACCTGACAGGGAAAGAACCTTTCCAGTAACTGTGTGACCATGAGTCAGTGACCCGGGGCTGGTATGCTGAGATCGGCCTTTGTGGTTTTTTGGGCTTCATGGAGGACTTTATTCCACCATACAGGCAAGCCAGAAACACAATGAAGAGCAGCTGTTCAAACGGATGAAGTGAAGGACTCCAGCTAACATCCAGGAAGCAGCACAGCACTCTCCCTGGCTTGGCAAGGAACACACATTCCAGGCATACAAGAGGAGCTGCAAGATCCAGGCAGAGGAATACATGGCAGAGGAGCTGGAGGCAGACAATACAGAGACCCGACATGTCACATGCATGGAAGACAGTACATAATGCAGACATATACATATGTCACATGCATGGCAGAGGCACTGGAGGCAGACAGTACAGATATCACATGCATGGCAGAGGCACTGGGGGCAGACAGCACAGATATATCACACGCATGGCAGAGGCACTGGGGGCAGACAGTACAGATATCACATGCATGGCAGAGGCACTGGGGGCAGACAGTACAGATATCAGATGCATGGCAGAGGCACTGGGGGCAGACAGTACAGATATCACATGCATGGCAGAGGCACTGGGGGCAGACAGTACAGATATCACATGCATGGCAGAGGCACTGGGGGCAGACAGTACAGATATCACATGCATGGCAGAGGCACTGGGGGCAGACAGTACAGATATCACATGCATGGCAGAGGCACTGGGGGCAGACAGTACAGATATCACATGCATGGCAGAGGCACTGGGGGCAGACAGTATAGATATCACATGCATGGCAGAGGCACTGGAGGCAGACAGTACAGATAGCACATGCCTGGCAGAGGCACTGGAGGCAGACAGTACAGATATCACATGCATGGCAGAGGCACTGGGGGCAGACAGTACAGATATCACATGCATGGCAGAGGCACTGGGGGCAGACAGTACAGATATCACATGCATGGCAGAGGCACTGGGGGCAGACAGTACAGATATCACATGCATGGCAGAGGCACTGGGGGCAGACAGTACAGATATCACATGCATGGCAGAGGCACTGGGGGCAGACAGTACAGATATCACATGCATGGCAGAGGCACTGGAGGCAGACAGTACAGATATCACATGCATGGCAGAGGCACTGGGGGCAGACAGCACAGATATCACATGCATGGCAGAGGCACAGACAGTACAGATATCACAAGCATGGCAGAGGCACTGGGGGCAGACAGTACAGATAGCACATGCATGGCAGAGGCACTGGGGGCAGACAGTACAGATATCACATGCATGGCAGAGGCACTGGAGGCAGACAGTACAGATATCACAAGCATGGCAGAGGCACTGGGGGCAGACAGTACAGATATCACATGCATGGCAGAGGCACTGGGGGCAGACAGTACAGATATCACATGCATGGCAGAGGCACTGGGGGCAGACAGTACAGATATCACATGCATGGCAGAGGCACTGGAGGCAGACAGTACAGATATCACAAGCATGGCAGAGGCACTGGGGGCAGACAGTACAGATATCACATGCATGGCAGAGGCACTGGGGGCAGACAGTACAGATATCACATGCATGGCATAGGCACTGGGGGCAGACAGTACAGATATCACATGCATGGCAGAGGCACTGGGGGCAGACAGTAGAGATATCACATGCATGGCAGAGGCACTGGGGGCAGACAGTACAGATATCACATGCATGGCAGAGGCACTGGGGGCAGACAGTACAGATAGCACATGCATGGCAGAGGCACTGGGGGCAGACAGTACAGATATCACATGCCTGGCAGAGGCACTGGGGGCAGACAGTACAGATATCACATGCATGGCAGAGGCACTGGGGGGCAGACAGTACCGATATCAAATGCATGGCAGAGGCACTGGGGGCAGGCAGTACACATATCACATGCATGGCAGAGGCACTGGGGGCAGACAGCACAGATATCACATGCATGGCAGAGGCACTGGAGGCAGACAGTACAGATATCACATGCATGGCAGAGGCACAGACAGTACAGATATCACATGCATGGCAGAGGCACTGGGGGCAGACAGTACAGATATCACATGCATGGCAGAGGCACTGGGGGCAGACAGTACAGATATCACATGCATGGCAGAGGCACTGGGGGCAGACAGTACAGATATCACATGCATGGCAGAGGCACTGGGGGCAGACAGTACAGATATCACATGCATGGCAGAGGCACTGGGGGCAGACAGTACAGATATCACATGCATGGCAGAGGCACTGGGGGCAGACAGTACAGATATCACATGCATGGCAGAGGCACTGGGGGCAGACAGTACAGATATCACATGCATGGCAGAGGCACTGGGGGCAGACAGTACAGATATCACACATGCATGGCAGAGGCACTGGGGGCAGACAGTACAGATATCACATACATGGCAGAGGCACTGGGGGCAGACAGTACAGATATCACATGCATGGCAGAGGCACTGGGGGCAGACAGTACAGATATCACATGCATGGCAGAGGCACTGGGGGCAGACAGTACATATATCACATGCATGGCAGAGGCACTGGAGGCAGACAGTACAGATTGCCCCCAGTGCCTCTGCCAGGCATGTGCTATCTGTACTGTCTGCCTCCAGTGCCTCTGCCATGCATGTGATATATGTACTGTCTGCCCCCAGTGCCTCTGCCATGCATGTGATATCTGTACTGTCTGCCCCCAGTGCCTCTGCCATGCATGTGATATCTGTACTGTCTGCCCCCAGTGCCTCTGCCATGTATGTGATATCTGTACTGTCTGCCCCCAGTGCCTCTGCCATGCATGTGTGATATCTGTACTGTCTGCCCCCAGTGCCTCTGCCATGCATGTGATATCTGTACTGTCTGCCCCCAGTGCCTCTGCCATGCATGTGATATCTGTACTGTCTGCCCCCAGTGCCTCTGCCAGGCATGTGCTGACAGTACAGATAGCACATGCATGGCAGAGGCACTGGGGGCAGACAGTACACATATCACATGCATGGCAGAGGCACTGGGGGCAGGCAGTACAGATATCACATGCATGGCAGAGGTACTGGAGGCAGACAGTACAGATATTACATGCATGGCAGAGGCACTGGAGGCAGACAGTGCAGATATCACACGCATGGCAGAGGTACTGGGGGCAGACAGTACAGATATCACACGCATGGCAGAGGCACTGGGGGCAGACAGTACAGATATCACATGCATGGCAGAGGCACTGGGGGCAGACAGTACAGATATCACATGCATGGCAGAGGTACTGGGGGCAGACAGTACACATATCACATGCATGGCAGAGGCACTGGGGGCAGACAGTACAGATATCACATGCATGGCAGAGGCACTGGGGGCAGACAGTACAGATATCACATGCATGGCAGAGGCACTGGAGGCAGACAGTACAGATATCACACGCATGGCAGAGGCACTGGGGGCAGACAGTACAGATATCACATACATGGCAGAGGCACTGGGGGCAGACAGTACAGATATCACATGCATGGCAGAGGTACTGGGGGCAGACAGTACACATATCACATGCATGGCAGAGGCACTGGGGGCAGACAGTACAGATATCACATGCATGGCAGAGGCACTGGAGGCAGACAGTACAGATATCACATGCATGGCAGAGGCACTGGGGGCAGACAGTACAGATAGCACATGCCTGGCAGAGGCACTGGGGGCAGACAGTACAGATATCACATGCATGGCAGAGGCACTGGGGGCAGACAGTACAGATAGCACATGCCTGGCAGAGGCACTGGAGGCAGACAGTACAGATATCACATGCATGGCAGAGGCACTGGGGGCAGACAGTACAGATATCACATGCATGGCAGAGGCACTGGAGGCAGACAGTACAGATATCACATGCATGGCAGAGGTACTGGGGGCAGACAGTACACATATCACATGCATGGCAGAGGCACTGGGGGCAGACAGTACAGATATCACATGCATGGCAGAGGCACTGGGAGCAGACAGTACAGATATCAGATGCATGGCAGAGGCACTGGGGGCAGACAGTACAGATATCACATGCATGGCAGAGGCACTGGGGGCAGACAGTACAGATAGCACATGCCTGGCAGAGGCACTGGGGGCAGACAGCACAGATATCACATGCATGGCAGAGGCACTGGGGGCAGACAGCACAGATATCACATGCATGGCAGAGGCACTGGGGGCAGACAGTACAGATATCACATGCATGGCAGAGGCACTGGAGGCAGACTGTGCAGATATCACATGCATGGCAGAGGCACTGGGGGCAGACAGTACAGATATCACACGCATGGCAGAGGCACTGGGGGCAGACAGTACAGATATCACATACATGGCAGAGGCACTGGGGGCAGACAGTACAGATATCACATGCATGGCAGAGGTACTGGGGGCAGACAGTACACATATCACATGCATGGCAGAGGCACTGGGGGCAGACAGTACAGATATCACATGCATGGCAGAGGCACTGGAGGCAGACAGTACAGATATCACATGCATGGCAGAGGCACTGGAGGCAGACAGTACAGATATCACACGCATGGCAGAGGCACTGGGGGCAGACAGTACAGATATCACATGCATGGCAGAGGCACAGACAGTACAGATATCACATGCATGGCAGAGGCACTGGAGGCAGACAGTACAGATATCACATGCATGGCAGAGGCACTGGGGGCAGACAGTACAGATATCACATGCATGGCAGAGGCACTGGGAGCAGACAGTACAGATATCAGATGCATGGCAGAGGTACTGGGGGCAGACAGTACACATATCACATGCATGGCAGAGGCACTGGGGGCAGACAGTACAGATAGCACATGCATGGCAGAGGCACTGGGGGCAGACAGCACAGATATCACATGCATGGCAGAGGCACTGGGGGCAGGCAGTACACATATCACATGCATGGCAGAGGCACTGGGGGCAGACAGTACAGATATCACATGCATGGCAGAGGCACTGGGGGCAGACAGTACAGATATCACATGCATGGCAGAGGCACAGACAGTACAGATATCACATGCATGGCAGAGGCACTGGAGGCAGACAGTACAGATATCACATGCATGGCAGAGGCACTGGGGGCAGACAGTACAGATAGCACATGCCTGGCAGAGGCACTGGGGGCAGACAGTATAGATATCACATGCATGGCAGAGGCACTGGGGGCAGACAGTACAGATAGCACATGCCTGGCAGAGGCACTGGGGGCAGACAGTACAGATAGCACATGCCTGGCAGAGGCACTGGGGGCAGACAGTACAGATAGCACATGCCTGGCAGAGGCACTGGGGGCAGACAGTACAGATATCACACGCATGGCAGAGGCACTGGGGGCAGACAGTACAGATATCACACGCATGGCAGAGGCACTGGGGGCAGACAGTACAGATAGCACATGCCTGGCAGAGGCACTGGGGGCAGACAGTACAGATAGCACATGCATGGCAGAGGCACTGGAGGCAGACAGTACAGATTGCTAACTCATACAATGCATGTAGATTCTAGTAAGTGTTAGGCAGGCCTCAAACGTATTAAAATTTGTGTGCATTTTAGCAAATGTGTGTAAATTCATTAGTTGCACATCTACTAAAAGTCAATGGAAAGTCATACTCCTGCTATAATTTGTGTTTGATGTTTCGCATTGCAGCATAAATTCCCATTGACTTTCAGAAACTGTGGTTGGGGGAAAAAAAAAAACCCTCATGCATGAAAATTTGAATACAAACGCAAATTTTAAAAACGTGAAAAATAAAAAATTTCAGTTTTTCACCTAAACAGGGTCTGAATTGGAAACAAAGCCGTTCACAGTGAGTGGATAGCATGTATGAGGTAACAGGTCTGATAGCTCTGTGGTAAATCCTTGTCCACATGAAGTAATCTGCTCAGCGCTAGGCAACAGCACACTGAAAGTCCATTAAAACGAGGGTGTACCCAATGAAATGACAGCTCCTTCAATAACTGCTCCCCAGTGCAGTAAGTGCTGGCAGCGGCCTGGCACCGCACTGCTAGGGACTCCATTTAGAGGTAAGCAGGGCATCTTGAAGTGAACGATGAACCTGATTTATTTCCAATTGGCATCCGCAGAGATTATTTGGAACTGCATAAATATGTCACGCTGTGACAGTTCATTCTTCGAAGGAAGGAAGGAGAGGGCGAAGGGGAAAAAAAAACCCTCAGTGGGGAGCTGTACAATTCAATGTACTGCAAACACAATAATCCAGTCCTGAGAATGTTTGTATTAACATAAAAATGAACTTGTTCCAGCACATTTAAAGTGGATGTGTTTCCGAAGGCGAGGAGCTGAAAACCTTACAATTGAAATATTCCGAGTATGACAGTTCTCTGGAAAAGCTCTGGGGGTGAACAAAAGACACAGGGCATAAAGCAGCATTGATGGCTCTTAATAAAATAAAAAATTCATATGAAGCAAAAGAGAAAAAAAAAAAGCTGCAATCTCAATGGAAATGCCTTCGGTCGAAAGAGATGTTTTTGAAATGCTAAGTAAATATCACGTTGTAAGCTCCGCTAGTCTTAATGTTTGCTATTTAATTACGGAGCCGGCATTAAAGCAGGTGAGATAGGAGCGGCTTTCAATAATGCCACAGAGCTGAATTATAACATGAGATTATTATCACAGCAATCTTTCAAATGAAATGTCACCAAAAAAGGCCCCTCCCTCTCTTATAGGAAATGTTAAGGCCATAGCAGCAACACTAACCTGTGTGCAATTGATGGGAGGGGGGGGGGGGGGGTGGCAGGGATGAGCAATTCTGGATCATCATTTTGCTTGTAAGGTGGTAAAATAATGAATAGTAAAGCAGGAAGTGTCTGATGCTCCAGATGCAATCGTAAAAGCTGCTATGTGGACCTGAACGCTTGCACAGGACAGAAGGGAGACAGAGAAACGCACACTATATGTATTTAGTGAGTTTAGCCTGTCTAATTCCCCCTCATCAGTGACTAATCCTAACTGTAATTTGATCCCTCACCTGTGTCAGCTGAGGGCCTCGGCAGAGCAGCTAATTTGTAAACAGGATGTTAACCCCATGTCTGTTTCCATAAAAGCAGGACGTAGACATACAGCAGATATATTGCAAGATTTGTATCAGCTGTAACAAAGACATGTTTTTTCTTTAAAGGTTACTATGCTGTTGCTTATCTTTTAGAGCAGAAAGGAAGTTCTGAATTCAGGTCCAATTTTAAGGACGTCTGAAGTGAGAGGGTTTTGGAGGCTGCCATATTTGTTGCCTTTGATGTGGGATTTGAGCCTTTGACCAGGGTTCGAATCCTGGCTCAAGCCAGTATGTAAAACAGTAATGAGTCTTTGGGCAATGCTCCCTAATGATCCTGGTCACACACACAGTGTGCCCTAAGTGGCTGTGCAGCCCTGAAGTGCTCTGAGTCTGCTGGGAGAAAAGCACCATATACAGTGGTTTGCAATAGTATTTGGCCCCCGTGAAGTTTTCCACATTGTCACATTACTGCCACAAACATGAAATCAATTTTATTAGAATTCCACGTGAAAGACCAATATAAAGTGGTGTACACATGAGAAGTGGAATGAAAGTCATACATGATTCCAAACATTTTTTACAAATCAAGAACTGCAAAGTGGGGTGTGCATAATTATTCGGCCCCCTTTGATCTGAATGCAGTCAGTTGCCCATACATTGCCTGGTGAGTGCTAATGACTAAATAGAGTGCGCATGTGTGTAATATAATGTCAGTACAAATACAGCTGCTCTGTGACGGCATCAGAGGTTGTCTAAGGCCACGTTCACATTACAAACGCGGACGGCCACGCACGTGGAACGCAACGCGTATGAACACACGCCATCCGCGTTTGTATGCGTTGCGTGGCTGATCCCATCACTGAAAAGTGAATGGGACAGCCACGCGTTTTGGCAAAAAATGCGTGCAGCATGCGTTCCCGGACCGCACAGGTCCGGAACGCATGCAGTTAAAACATCAGACAGTGCACTCTATGCACTGTCTGATGTCGTGCGTCAGCCACCTGCACACGTTTCCAAAACGCGGCTGGAAACGCGTGCAGTGTGAACGGGGCATAAGAGAATATTGGGATCAGCAACACCATGAAGTCCAAAGAACACACCAGACAGGTCAGGGATAAAGTTATTGAGAAATTTAAAGCAGGCTTAGGTTACAAAAAGATTTCCAAAGTCTTCGAAGACCTACCAAGACAAGGCCGTCCACCTAAACTCACAGGCCGAACAAGGAGAGCACTGATCAGAAATGCAGTCAAGAGGACCATGGTGACTCTGGACGAGTAGCAGAGATCTACAGCTCAGGTGGGAGACTCTGTTCATAGGACAACTATTAGTCATGCACTGCACAAAGTTGGCCTTTATGGAAGAGTGACAAGAAGAAAGCCATTGTTAACAGAAAAGCATACTGGCCAAAAGACTTGAGACTGGGGTGGAGGTTCACCTTCCAGCAGGACAACGACCCTAAACATAAAGCCAGGGCAACAATGGAATGGTTTAAAACAAAACATATCCATGTGTTAGAATGGCCCAATCAAAGTCCAGATCCAAATTCAATCGAGAATCTGTGGCAAGATCTGAAAACTGCTGTTCAAACGCGGTCCATCTAATCTGACTGAGCTGGAGCTGTTTTGCAAAGAATAATGGGCAAGGATTTCAGTCCCTAGATGTACAAAGCTGGTAAAGACATACCCTAAAATACTGGCAACTGTAATTGCAGCAAAAGGTGGTTCTACAAAGTATTGACTCAGGGGGCTGAATAATTATGCACACCCCACTTTGCAGTTATTTATTTGTAAAAAATGTTTGGAATCATGCATGATTTTCATTCCACTTCTCACATGTACACCACTTTGTATTGGTCTTTCACGTGGAATTCCAATAAAATGGATTCATGTTTGTGGCAGTAATGTGACAAAATGTGGAAAACTTCAAGGGGGCCGAATACTTTGGCAAACCACTGTAAATGCCTCAAATACATTTGGGAATAGCCACTGAACAAGCAGATGTTTTTGAACGACGACTGACTGGAATTGCTGCATGCATGTTTTTGGTATGTGATTCAAGATCAACAGGACGCCAGGCCAGACGCTGAATATCAACAGGACACCAGGCAACTGATATGGTTAAAATAAAAAAATAACTCACCACATGGAAATACTGTATGCACATAGTCAGCACTGCACTTTGTTACCCGACAAAGCCTTGATGTTATACAGGCGAAACATGTTGAATCAATTAGCGGATGTATGCATCATGGGTGGGAAACAGTTACTGAATTACTGCAAATAGCATAGAAACAGGTAGGTAAGTATTAAGAGGTGAGAATTAAGAGCTTTATATGAATTAAAAGAAGACGCAAGCTTAATGAGTGTCAAGAGAGAATTCTACAGCGTGGGGACAGTACTAGAGAAGTTTTGGGGCCATCGGTGGTACCAAGTTATAAGCGAGAAATTCATTAGTAGGTCACTATGTGTGGAGACAGTTGGACATGCTAGTGGGTCAGGAGGAACAAGGTTATTTGGGTATGCAGAGCATCAGTGTTCTCCCCAGGCTTTTTTTGCCAGGTGCTCCACCCAGCTAGTTTTGATAAGCACCCTGCTGTCATTGGCTCACCTCCTCCTATGCTGTAAGCAGAGTTGTGCACAGAAGCACCAGCCCAGCATTCTCTCATCACGCCCCACTCGGCTACGTTTTCTGGGGAGAACACTGAGCATAATAAAGATGGCTTCATGTGATGCTGAGTTTAGTTCAAGTTTGTCTTTAGAGTCAGTTAATTGCATATTTACTGCCGCCATGCTTCAAACTGTAACCAGACTAAGGCTATATACACACATTTGATAACCATTTCTAGAAAACCAATTATCCCCAAACGTTCGATGTCTGACAACACCATGGCACCTTTGAAGTTAAAGAGAAACCATAACCAAGAATTGAACTTCATCCCAATCAGTAGCTGATAGCCCTTTCCCATGAGAAATCTTTTCTTTTTCTCAAACAGATCATCAGGTGGCTCTGTATGGCTGATATTGTGGTGAAAACCCCTCCCACAGTGTGATGTCAGGACCATGGTGCAGACATCACACTGTGAAAACCTCATTACATTGTGGGAAATAACATCTGTATACAAAAAAGCAAGCAGCTTCTCCTTCCACTGACATCACTTGCCAGTAGTAAAAAGGTGGCCATGTGATAAATGTCAGAATGTAAATCAGGGAGAGATAAGATTTTATAATGGGCAAACACTGACTAAATCATGCTACCTAACGTACAAGTGTCCCTGGGTCAGTGCTCTTGCGCTACTGCGCAAGTCCTGCACTGACAGCCGTTGGGACAGGACGCAGGACAGGCCAGAGGGCAGACCGGCCAGCCGTGTGTGTGTGCGCGTGCAACGGCGGTGGAGTGTGGCCACGCGGCTTGCGGTGGTAACAGACCTGGAGTCAGTTTTTAAACGGGCTAAGGTCACTAGTTTATTGTAAAAATTAAGCACTTTTGTTCATTTCGTTATTTTCACTGGAGTTCCTCTTTACCGACAGCATAACGATCTACCGATGGATCGTTAGCACAAATTCAGAACCGAGGCTCTGGAAGTAGGTAGCACAAAGGTTTTGAATGGAAGGATTGTTTATCATCATCTGATGCCTGTGTTTTTTTTTTTTTTTTTACCGCTTACCACCAATTATCGTCAGAATAGATCCATCAGGCTGGATCGGTCTGTTGGACGATAACTGTGGTCTGTCAAGGTTGTTTAATGCTAATTTTGCAGTGACATTTAAACGATTTTCATCCAACGGTCATTCATGGTTTGCTCTTGAATGACTAATTGAATTTGGCTATGAGGCTTAAAGTAAACCTGAAGTGAAAGTAAAAAAAAAAAAAAAAAAAAAAGTCCGATACTTGCCTATGGAGAGGTAATGGTGTGTACACACTTGAAAGATAAATGAAAGATCTTAGACCAATTTTACCCCCTTCCATGTAGTATGAGAGCCATACTCTACACAGTCTACTCTATAGAGCTGAACTCCACATCAGATAGAAAATCTTTGCAAGATGCTGCACATAAAGATGCTGTACACCTTCAAAAGATCTGTTCCTGCAAAGGATCCATTCCTGCAAAATGCATTCATAGTCTATGATATCTGCAGATCATCATACACACCTTGTTTAACAGACATTCATCTGCAGATCATCTGCAGATCAGATCCACCAGGATGGATTTTTAGATCTGCAGATGATTGTCAGATATGCAGATGAAGTCTGTTAAACAAGGTGTGTATAATGATCTGCAGATATCAGACTATGAATGCGTTTTGCAGGAATGGATTTTTTGCAGGAACAGATCTTTTGCAGACACTGATCTGTTGAATGTGTACAGCATCTTTGTGTGCAGCATCTTGCAAAGAGTTTTATCTGATGTGGAGTTCAGCTCCATAGAAAAGACTGTGTAGAGTATGGCTCTCATACTACATGGAAGGGGGTAAAAATGGTCTGATATCTTTCATTTAGGCTAATTTCACACCAGGACGTTGCGTTAGAGGGGGCGTTAAGGTCGCATAACGTCCCCCTAACTCAACGCCTGGTGGTGCTGGATCTGGACGTCAGAGTGAGCCGCGTTGTGCAGCTCACTCTGGCGTCAGTGATGCCGTGATGCGCACTCTTGTGCGCATGCGGCATCACGTGGTCCCGCCGGCCAATCGCCGCACAGAGCGGCTGCTCCAGGAAGTAAACACTGCACGTCATAACGTGCAGTGCATATTAATTAGCCATGTGCCTGGCCGCTCTCCGCTCCTCCCCAACATTACTGAGCATGTGCAAGCAGTCTAACGCGGCTCAGCCGCGTCTAAAGTACTGCATGCAGTACGTTGCCTTGTGACGCAGCGTTACAATGTAACGCAACGTCCGCACTGTGAACAGCCCCATTGATTTTTCATTACTGTGCGGTGGGCTGCGTTACAGGCTGCTCTAACGTGCGCCTGTAACGTCCCACTGTGAAAGCAGCCTCATCTTTCAAGTGTGTACACACCATTAGGCTCTGGATTCTAAAGAGCCGCTCCGTTCCTCCCTCGGGGTCCTGGTTCCAGCTTTGTCACCCCAGTTAGAGCTGTTCGAGCAATTGGTCGAATACACCTCTGTGAGTCATCAGAACTCGTGTCCCCAATCGCTCCCAAAGATGGGCGGCTCCATACTGTGGTCACATGAGTGCTCTTATACATGCGCAGTTCGGAGCTGCCCATCTTTAGGAGTGCAATGGGAAACACTTGATCCAGATGCCTTTACAAGGATTCCTGAAGGCAGCAAATTCTAGTGGGGTGACAGCGGTGGAACCAGGACACTTGGGGAGTAACACTGTATAGGTGAATGACTTATTTTCCTTTCACTACAGATTGGCTTTAATCCCTTCAGGACCGTTGGCTTACACCCCCCTAGTAACCGGGCTATTTTTTGCAATTTAGGCCACTTCAGCTTTAAAGGAGACCTGTAGTGAGAGTAATATGGAGGCTGCCATATTTATTTCCATTTAAGCAATACCAGTTGCCTGGCTATTCGGGTAATCCTCTGCCTCTAATACTTTCAGCCATAGGCCCTGAACAAGCATGCAGCAGATCAGGTGTTTCTGACAAATTAGACAGATATGACAAGATTAGCTGCATGCTTGTTTCTGGTGTAATTCAGACATTTATTCAGCCAAATAGACCAGCAGGGCTGCCAGGCAACTGGTATTGCCTAAAAGGAAATAAACATGGCAGCCTCCATATACCTCTCATTACAGTTCTCCTTTAAGGGCTCGCTGCAGGACTGCACAACTCAGCACACAAGTGAAACACCCCCCCCCCCCCTTTTCTGCCCACCAACAAAGCTTTCAGTTGGTGGGCTCTGATACCTGCTGGGATGTTTACTTTTTTTTTCCTTAATACATATTACTATTTTTTTAATCCCCTTCCTCTCTTCCCCTGCCAGCCAATCTCAGCGATTGGTCGGCTCTCAGACATCAGCCTATGAGAGCCGATCGCTCTCTGTGCCTCCCAAGGGGACAGCAGAGTGCCACAGCTGTCCCCAATACAGCGCTGCCTTAGACCGCAGCGCTGTACATGGTAAATAGACGGCGGTTTTGCTGCCTAACAGTCTCCTATCGGCGATCACTGCTGGGTGACTGATGACAGAGCAAAGTTCCGTCATTCAAGCGGAGATGCGTGTGCGATCTCCTGCAAAACCACACCCCAGGACTTAACGCCAATTGGCGTTGAGTGGTCCTGGGGCTACCACCGCGTTCAAGACAGTTGCCGGTCAGCAAAGAGTTAATATTCAGAGATATATGCAGCTCTGCTACTGGCATCTATATAACAGCGTGCGCTCAGACCGGAGCACTCCTTTAAGAAAGCCGTTGTGCAGTTAATCCCCAGTAGCCAGCGCCGGCGAGATATCAGGAGAAAACAGGAGACATTTCCATATAAACATGCAGACTTTAATTCCAGTGACTCCTTCCCTCACCTTATCATCCACATCACGTATGTTATTTTGAAATCCTCCAGTGATTTTCCATTCCGGGAAGAAAATTAATGCAAACTATTATTTGTGTGGCTGCTTGATGATAGCTGTCACCGCGATTTTATTTTTTCCACCGCAGTTCAGTAAGTTTGGCCTTGTTCAGCTTGCAGACAAATAAGGCTTGCTGTGTTTGCCTCATCGCGGGAAGCCTTGCATGTCCAAGAAGAGGGCTTGTTGCTTTTATCAACCCAACAAGAAGCGCTATCTCCGCTCAGCAGCTCGGACTTCTTCAGCGATGCGCAAATGCCAGGAACAAGCATGCGTAATCATCGCAGGTGAGTATTTAGCATCTGTACAGTCGTTTAGGACTACTAAATGACTGACATGAATGTCTGCTACTGAGTGACACCTCCTGCTTATCTGCAGCTCCTCATCTACCCCCTCCACAGAAAAGAACAGGCTGTGTGTATGTACCGTGAACGTTCCTAAACGGTCAGCCAAAGCGTTCACCACAAATTGTTCTGTACAAACCTTGAGGCCCCTTTCACACTAGAACAGTATTCCCCAACCCTGCCCTCAGGGCCCACCAACCAGGGCTGTGGAGTCGGAGTTGGAGCAATTTTGGGTAACTGGAGTCGGAGTTGGTGGTTTCATAAGCTGAGGAGTAGGGAGTCGGATGATTTTTGTACAAAATCTACTGCCCTGGTAAATATTAGACAAAAGGAGTTGGAGTCGGTGGTTTCATAAACTGAGAAGTCTGAGTCTGATGATTTTTGTTCGACTCCACAGCCCTGCCACCAACATTGCAGGTTTTGTGGAAATCTACATAGGTAGATAATCAGCTCTGCTGAGACACTAATTACCTCACTTGTGCATGTTTGTGGCTTCCTTCAAAACAGGCACTGTTGGTGGGCCTCAAGGACAGGGTTGGGGAACTTTGCAATAGAACATTTGTGTTGCATTACCCTTTTTTACTGCAGAAGCATCCAATCTGACACGAAAGCATCAGCGAAAGCATCAGTCAACATCCTCAGCGACATGCGTCGACCGGAAGTCATGCAAGACAATGGCGACGTAGATATTTGAAAATGTTTTGCGTTGCGGTGTACATAGGTGGAAGCGTATTTTTTTCCAATGCGCTTCCGTGCAATTCTGATTTTGGCCACAGGAAGTGAGCGCTAGAGAACCTCACTTGTAGTTTGGTTTGATGGCAGAAGTGAGATTGCCGCGCATTGCCACAGTAATCTCCAAAGCCTATTTTATGCATTGCGGTGCAATGCGATCATCTGATCGCACCGCAATTAAACTGCAGGTTGCTGGTGTGAAACCGGCCATAGGCCACATACAGACATCAGACCATAGTCTTTGGAAAATGAAAGATCACAGACCAATCTTACCACCCTTCCTGTAGTATAAGAGCCATACTCTACAGTCTTTTCTATGGAGCTGAACTCCACATCAGGAAAAAATCTTGGCAAGATGCTGCACACACAGATGCTGTACAGACACAAAAGATCAGTATCTGCAAAAGATCTGTTCCTGCCAAAAATCCATTCCTGCAAATTGCAATGATAGTCTATGAGATCTGCAGATCATCATACACACATGATTTAACTGACATGCATCTGCAGATCAGATCCACCAGGATGGATTTTCAGATCTGCAGATGATTGCTTGATCTGCAGATGAATGTCAGTTAAATCATGTGTGTATGAAGATCTGCAGATCTCATAGACTATCATTGCAATTTGCAGGAATGGATTTTTGGCAGGAACAGATCTTTTGCAGATACTGATCTTTTGTGTCTGTGCAGCATCTGTGTGTGCAGCATCTTGCAAAGATTTTTTCCTGATGTGGAGTTCAGCTCCATAGAAAAGACTGTGTAGAGTATGGCTCTTATACTACAGGAAGGGTGGTAAGATTGGTCTGTGATCTTTCAGTTTCCAAAGACTATGGTCTGATGTCTGTATGTGGCCTTAGCCTCGGCAATAGAGAGGTTCAATGAGATGCAAATAATTCAGTCTTGCATGCAAATTAAATACAAACTGCCTGCACCTTAAAGGGTATTATTAATTGTATTTTTAAAGCGCCAACATATTACGCAGCGCTGGACAATAAATACATACAATGATACAAGGATGACAGACATAACAAGGTTATACAACATAAACAAAGTTATACAAGGCAAATTGTACAAAATACATGATCATGCAATATGGGCTGGTTAGGTAGGCCCAGTAACACAAGTACAGGCTGTCATAGGACAGGAGCACATGATCCTGTAGATTACAATAGGGAATGGAGGACCCGGCCAGAGGCTTACAATCTAAAGGGTACCCAAGGTGATTTCTAAATCTAAAAAAAATTAAAAAAAAGTAAGTAAGAGGCATGTTCCCATCTGCAGGACCTGCCTCTGTGCGCCCTGCTCACCACTCTCCGTGTCTCCCTGCACCCCAAAAGCCCCTCCCTTTCGCCAAACTAACGGGAAAGGGGTGTCCCACTGCAGGATGGAACGCCTGCATAACACCCCTTCACCACCTATCAGAGCCTTCTAACAGGATCTCCTCTGCTTGCTCCCGCCTCTCCCCGACCCCTTCATGTCAATCAGCACTGTGCTCTCAGAGGACAGCACAGAAGCTGCTTCTGCAGTGTTGTTACCTCAAACGTCACCAAAGTGAAAGCAAAGCATTCCAAGAGATAGGAGCGATGGAGAGAGGAGATAATAGATGCTACCTGATCCAGCAACCATGTCCACCACCCCCCAATCAGGTAGCATTTTTTTTTTCCACTGTTATGCTGTGGATACACGGCACATTTCTGTACCGTGTATCGAGCAGCTGATCCGGCCAGCTGATAATATTCAGCTGGTCCAATCACGCTGCTCGACCCCCGCCGGCGGACAATGGCAGGGAATCGAGCAGCTGATAAGGAAGCGCCGGCGGGGACGAGCGGTAATCGATCCGGCGGCTAATCGAGCCGCCGGTCGACCCGTTTATTCCAGCCATTAGACCCGGCTCGGGTTAGCTTGAAAAAGACAACTATACTGAGGGGGATATGGAGGGTGCCATATTCATTTTCTTTTAAAACAATATTGTACCAGTTGCTGATCAATTTGGCGGCAGTAGTGTCAGAATAAATACCAAAACAAGCATGCAGCTAATTTTGTCAGATGTGACAATAATGTCAGGAACACTTGATCTGCTACATGCTTGTTCAGGGGCTCTGGCTAAAAGGATTAGAGGCAGAGGATCAGCAGGATAGCCAGGTAACGGGTATTGCTTAAAAGGAAATCAATATGGCAGCCTCCATACCCTCACTTCAGTTGTTCTACAAACAAAATATATAATCTTTGATATGTTCATCAATTGTTTAACTAGTATTTTCTAAGAAAAAGAGCCAACATCTGTTCTAGCTATTTCAAAGTACTAAAAGGCAATTTAAGCTTCACTTAACCTGAATCAATCGTTATGCCCCAAAACACGTCAAACAGGTGACAGGTGCAACTTTACCCTCCAATGCCAAAAGTCATTTAACAGCCAACCCCAAATGTGCTACAAAGGTGGTCCTTAGTACAAAACAAATCATTATGGTAGACAACCAAGGTTGACCTTATTTTGAGCCCAACATGAAAAAAGGGCTATACAAATTTCTGTTAGTTCATAGGTCATCCCTGCATGTTGGAATGTATGTGAACCAGACCTGGCAGAAACCAAAACAGCAGCGTCACGGCCACTCATATATATCTATACACTTGTTCTACTTACATAGCATATGTATTGCACTGTCCACATTTTGATTTCTGTGTATTTGATATAGTAAATAATGAAAAACCTGTTTCAGGCATTTTCCATCTTTACTGCTTCTCACTGAAGCCAATCCTGATGTAATATCCTCCCTTACTCTATTTCTCCTGCCTGAAATGGTGTATGCATTGCCAGCCCTAGTCATATCTAGCTTGCTTTGTAAACACATGTGAGCACAGCATAGATCGTATTTCAGCAGCTTCTGCAGAGGGGGTGAGGTGTATTTCCCTTCTCAGCCTCCTGTCACACTGAACTGTCCCCAGCCAATCAGTGAGGAGCAGGAATGTGGGAGGGGAGAGAACAAGCTTCCCTCTCCCCGGCAATGTACCAGAAAGGAGCCAGGCTGACTGAAATAAAATGAAATTACAGCAGACACATTTATGATTACATTGGAAAGCTTGCAATGCAGGGTCAGGATGTAGACTACATAATAAACACAGAGCAGTGGATACATGGAATTTGATTTTATGGCTCACAATCCCTTTAAAGTGGACCTGAACTTTTGGACAGGACAGAAGGAAAACAGAGAAACGCACCCTGTATGTATTTAGAGAGTTTAGCCTGTCTTTGCAAGATTTGTGTAAGCTGTAACAAATAAATGTTTTTTTTTTAAAGTGAAACTGGAGCAAAAAAAAAAAAAAAAAAAAAACCCTAAACACTTATGATATAATGTGTCATGCAAATAATAAATAGAACTTAATTAGCAAAGAAAAAAAGTTTATTTTCAGATCTATATATATATATATATATATAAATATATATATATATATAAATATATATATATATATATATATATATAAATATATATATATATATATATATATATATATATATATATATATATATATAAATATATATATATAAATATATATATATAAATATATTATATAAATATAAATATATATATATAAATATATATATATAAATATATTATATAAATATAAATATATTATATAAATATATATATATATAAATATATATATATAAATATATTATATAAATATAAATATATATATATATAAATATATATATATAAATATATATAAATATATATATATAAATATATATATATAAATATATATATATATATATAAATATATATATAAATATATAAATATATATATATATATATAAATATATATATATATATATATATATAAATATATAAATATATATATATATATAAATATATATATATATAAATATATATATATATATATATATATATATATATATATATAAATATATAAATATATATATATATATATAATATATATATATATATATATATATATATATATATATATATATATATATATATATATATATATATATATATATATATATATATATATATATATATATATATATATATATATATATATATATATATATATATATATATATATATATATTTGCATCATTGGGTCATATTTGCAATTACAAACCTGCTCTGTTTTATAGTTTAAAATACAGAGTGTGATCTAATGAGCCTTTGAACTCCCCTGCAATAAAACCTTATCTGAAGCAGTGTTTCGTTTCACTGTTTGATGTGCTTCAGCGATTAGGACTGTCTCCGACCCAAGTTGGGTCTAATAGCTCAGAGAAGCTCTTTTGCACAGATAACAACTGAAGTTTAACGCTTCCTGTACTAGAAACAATGAGACTGTTCTGTGCTATTAATGCCCTATTTCTTAGCTGTACTACACATACAATTCATTATATTATAAGTTTATTTTCACTTCAGCTTCCCTTTAAAGGTTATTATGCTATTGCTTATCTTTTAGAACAGAGAGGAAGTTCTGAGTTCAGGTCCACTGTAAAGGAAAACTTGGCACGGACGGGTGGGTGAGGGGGGGGGGCTTTAGCTACAGAGAGCAGAGGGCAGAGGAGCAGCACTGGGAAAAAAGATTTAGCTGTTATTTAATAGCATTTGATTTTGCAGGCAATATTTACTTTGATTTGCGCTAATTGCGGTGTTATCTAACAGTGTTTGAGCTGCCCTCCGGGGCTTTGGAGGAATGTTCTCTTTTACATGTCAGAATAGAATGCTTCCAGCAAGACTAAATAATACACACACAGTGGAATTGTGCGGCGCAGACTCCCATCTGTAATAAGGGGGATGCATGAAAGGGAATAAATGACAGATTTTTGCAGAGATAAAACCATTTACACAAAGACACAAAGCACATAGACAAGGGTATCAATTAGTTGGTTAGCACTTTGTTCATTTTAGTGGAGCGATGTGAAATAATGGCAGAATATGATTTGCATATGCTTTTCATATTCCCATTAACAAATAGAAAAAAAAAAAATATGTTCCCGATTTTAGAAAGTGATCAAAGCCAAGACACAAAGACTTTTCCAGCTGTATCACGGGGACAGAGCTTCAGTCTGTAAACTCAATGCTTACAGCAGGCTAGACTTTAACCGCTTATGGATGGTGTTGATTGAAATCTACATCCTGTTTTGATCCTCTAATACCTGCCAAAGCATAAATTTCACCTACGCCACGCGTTCGACGCTCTGTACACGCTGCAGCTCACATTTCCTGCCGTCTCTATGACGGCAGAGCCCTGTGAGGAGCCCATTTTATGGGCTCCTGACCTGGTCATCATTGTTAGCAACTACCATTGATCACACGGTCAGGAGCCAATGAAAGTGGACTCCTGACCGACTCACGGAGGCTCTGCCATCATAAGAGATGACAGAGTGGGTAGTCTAAGGTTCTGGGTGTGTGGCGTGGATGGTGGTTACAGTGGGTATATCCGGCAATTCGGCGGTATTCGGCGTTTTCTGGTACCGCTGATCTCTGGTCCATAAGGGGGCAGAGACCGCTGGTACTTAAGTATTAAAGAGAACAGGTTGTGAACGGGAAGTTCTAATACTATGACTACTTTTTAAATGAACCTGAAGTGGAAATAAAAACGTATGAGGTAAATAATTGTTATCTGATGCTATCTGAACTGTTGCTACACACAACCTTCCTGAAGTCCCTAGAATTGCTATCCATTACATCACAGACCTCACCCATCCCCTGGAATTCCCTTTAAAAACACATCAGTCACTCTCCAACCTCTGAAATCTTTAGGACGGTTTTACATCTAGTTTTCGCGCTGCAGTGGGGATATGATGCCCCTGCTGCAACCCACCTCAACAAATGGCACATTCTGCCGCTGGGTCATATATTAGTCGACGGGGTTATATGCATAGCTCCACCCCCCTGCTCAGTGACGTACTCCTTGCAGGGCAGGAAGTTTATAAACTGGGATTTCCGGGGATCCTGTCGTAGTCCCGTCATTCAATGCATGTGTGTCCCAAACTTTTTTTTAAAGAAGTCTACGTCGCCCACTGACTTCCGCCGGCGCAGAAGTATGGCGGACACGCACTGCTGTCCCAGCCTCAACTGAGCAGCAGATCTGACACTTTTTCCATGACGTAATAAGTGTGTTAGGCACCATTGCCTTGCATTGCCGTTGTAATACCATGCGGTAAAACAGGGCTACACAACATACATTTGCAAAGCAAGTGTTAAAAGGGGCCTCAAACTACCCCTGAATCAGGAAGAAAAACAGAATAAAGGCCCATACACACGTCGAACTGCGCAAGCTTGGAATAGAGCATGAGCCGTGACTAGCCCCATGCTTGTTTCTGGTGTTATTCAAACACTACTACAGCCAAATAGATCAAAATTAAGTACCGATGTCCCAGCATTGCCCGGTTATGTATTTGGCTGGTGTTGGCTCCGCCCATTTTTTCTAACCTAACACACAATTAATCAATCACTCAATTACCAAGTTTGTGAGCTTTGTAGTCTTTGGCATCAAACATTTGCATTCAAATTTAGAAAATCAGACTGGCTGTTTGTGGCTCCACCCCTTTTCTGATTTTGAACCCCAGTCACCCAATGACCAACTGTACCAGGTATAACCTTCCTGGCGGCAAGACCGAGCTGAGCTCGGGCTATGCCGCACAGGAGTATTTCTCAGGCCCTGGAGGGCCGATTTGCGTAATTTGCTAGCTGCGTGAACTCACTGATCGCCACCGCTCCCCGGCGATTCGCCGCCGCGTTAGAGGGTGTGCGCCCCCCGCCTCCCCCCCCGAGACCCCTGCGCAGCCTGGCCAATCAGTGCCAGGCAGCGCTGAGGGGTGGATCGGGACTCCCTCTGACGTCACGACGTTAATGGCGACAGGGGAAGCCCTAATGGAAATCCCGTTCAGAACGAGATTTTCTGACGGGCGCTAGGCTAGCTACATGATTTATAAAATAAATAAAATAAAAAAATACATTAAAAAAAACTGCTGCGCTGCCCCCTGGCGGTTTTAATTGACCGCCAGGGAGGTTGAGGCTTGTGCCATTAACAGTGCAAGAATGGCAGCAATTACATATTCCCCTTGAAAACAGTGGTGCTTCGAAATTTCGCGCGCATCGTAATTCACCATTTTCCATCGTAATCGTAATGCGAAATTTACGGGAGGATGCGTAATAAATTACGCGTGGACCGTAATTATAAATCGTAATTTCGTATGACTTCGTAACTTCGCGAAATTATGGTTCATTACAATATTAGTCATTTTGCATTGATGCATGCTTACAAATTTCCGCATGCGGACATGTTATGTTAGCGACGCGCATGCGCTGTTTAATGCGTATGTTTATACGCATCATAAGCATGATTGTACGCATTAAAATATAGTATGCGCATGCGCACTCTAGTTAAGTGATGCATAATCACGTTACGCAATTTCGTTTACACGCGTAGTATCGTAGCCATAACTACGCTGTACCCGTAACTTCGTAAAATACTACGCAAAGTTTAATGATGCGGAAAACTTCGCGAAATTTGCGAAACAAAGTTTTTGGCCATTACGAGCACCACTGCTTGAAAATGAATAGGTGAATTTTGATTAGCTTTTGTAGGCTCCGCCCACTTTTCTGAATGTTAATCCCAGTTACCCAGTGACCAATTCTGCAAAGTTTGTAAACCCTACCATTAGCAGTGTAAGAATGGCTGCAGTTTACATTTTCCCATTGAAATTTGTATTGGTCTCCGCCCATTGATGACCTGCCATGTATGCATTTGGCTGCGGCCACTTTTTCTAAGCCTAACACGCAAATACTCAATGACCAGGTTTGTGAGATTTGTGGTCTTTGGCATCAATAATTTCCATTGAAATTAAACAAATCTGATTGGTTGTGGCTCCACCCCTTTTCTGAATTTGAACCCCAGTCACCCAATGACCAACTGTACCAGGTTTAACAGTGCAAGAACGGCAGCAACTAAATATTCCACTTGGCAATTAATAGGTGAATTTTGATTGGCTTTTGTAGGCTCCACCCACTTTTCTGATTAATCCCAGTCACCCAGACCAACTGTGCAAAGTTTGAGAACCCTACCATTAACAGTGTAATGGCTGCTGTTTACATTAGCCAATGAAATTTGCATTTGTCTCCATCCACTTTTTGGTTATGGGAATAAAAACTATCCTATATGTTATTCCAGGTGATGTACTATGTGTGTGCCAAATTTCATTCAAATCCATTCAGAAATAAGATATGCCTTTCACGCACAATTTGTAGGCAGTGCAGTAAGTGTACAAACTTCAGAATTAGAGGACATTATCAGAAATGAAAAACTTAGTGAAAGCTGTCTGTACTCTGTACCAGCACACTCATCTGTGTATAAACAGCCTTGGTCCAACCTAATCCCTACAATTGATGATGAAGATTGGGAGAATGCCCTTATAAAATCTTTTGAACACTTAATTGCCACAAAAGACAAGCTCATACAATTTAAAATTGTTCACGGAGGGTATATGACCCCGATAAAATTAGCAAAATTCAACTTCTCTGACTCCAGTAACTGCTGGAGCTGCGGTGAGGAGTTGGCACATTTTGATCACATCTTTTGGTCATTCCCCCAAATCAGCAGGCAATGGGAAGAAATATGCAAATATATTACGCAAATTATTAAAATAAGGATCCCCCAGAACCGCTTCATTGTCTTCTTGGAGAAGTGACAGATCTAGCCCCAACTAGAGCTCAAAGATCCCTAATAGGACTATTACTATTTTACTACAGAAAATGTACATTATTGCAATGGAAACAATCAGACCCCCGTCAACTGCCTTCTGGAAAACGATAATGAATTCCTTTCTACATCTATATAAGGCTGCATACCTAGCCAGGGGATGTGCTGCTAAATTTCAAAAAGTTTAGGGCACATGGACCAAAAACCGAGACACGGCAACCTCAGACTAAACTATACTCACAATAAAACGGATTCCTAAAATGAACAATGAAAGGGTCCCCCATTCAAAGGGTCATTAGCTTTGCTGTGTTTCATAGTCTAAATGCAGAATGTAGTTTGTAAACTGCAAATATGACAAAATAATGCAAGGTTACAAAAAAAACAAAAACTTAATTTTTGCTTCAATGTCAGTTTAAGTCCCATGCTGCCCCAAATGTGAACCTGCCTGGTTTCCCCCACACAGTGCAGACCCCTAACAACCCGCCTGGTTTCCCCCACACAGTGCAGACACCCAACACCCTGCCTGGTTTCCCCCACACAGTGCAGAGCCCTAACAACCCGCCTGGTTTCCCCCACACAGTGCAGACACCCAACAACCTGCCTGGTTTCCCCCACACAGTGCAGACACCCAACAACCTGCCTGGTTTCCCCCACACAGTGCAGACCCCGATCAACACGCCTTGTTTCCCCCACACAGTGCAGACCATTAACAACCCGCCTGGTTTCCCCCACACAGTGCAGACCCCTAACAACCCGCCTGGTTTCCCCCACACAGTGCAGCCCCCTAATAACCCGCCTGGTTTCCCTAACATAATGCAGACCCCTAACAACCCGCCTGGTTTCTCCCACACAGTGCAGACCCCTAACAACCCACCTGGTTTCCCCCACACAGTGCAGACACCCAACACCCCGCCCGATTTCCCCCACACAGTGCAGACACCCAACAACCTGCCTGGTTTCCCCCCACACAGTGCAGACCCCTAACAACCCGCCTGGTTTCCCCCACACAGTGCAGCCCCCTAATAACCCGCCTGGTTTCCCCACACAGTGCAGACCCCTAACAACCTGCCTGGTTTCCCCACACAGTGCAGACCCCTAACAACCTGCCTGGTTTCCCCACACAGTGCAGACCCCTAACAACCCGCCTGGTTTCCCCCCCAAACAGTGCAGACCCCTAACAACCCGCCTGGTTTACCCACACAGTGCAGACCCCTAACAACCCGCCTGGTTTCCCCCCCAAATAGTGCAGTCCCCTAATAACCTGCCTGGTTTCCCCCACACAGTGCAGACACCCAACACCCCACCTTGTATCCTCCACACAGTGCAGACCCTAATAACCCGCCTGGTTTCCCCCCCCAAACAGTGCAGACACCTAACAACCCGCCTGGTTTCCCCACACAGTGCAGACACCTAACAACCCGCCTGTTTTCCCCCCCAAACAGTGCAGACCCCTAACAACCCGCCTGGTTTCCCCACACAGTGCAGACACCTAAAAACCCTCCTGGTTTCTCCCACACAGTGCAGACCCCTAACAACCCGCCTGGTTTCCCCACACAGTGCAGACACCTAAAAACCCGCCTGGTTTCTCCCACACAGTGCAGACCCCTAACAACCCACCTGGTTTCCCCCACACAGTGCAGACACCCAACACCCCGCCCGATTTCCCCCACACAGTGCAGCCACCCAACAACCTGCCTGGTTTCCCCCACACAGTGCAGACACCTAACAACCCACCCGATTTCCCCCACACAGTGCAGACACCCAACAACCTGCCTGGTTTACCCCACACAGTGCAGACCCCGATCAACACGCCTTGTTTCCCCCACACAGTGCAGACCATTAACAACCCGCCTGGTTTCCCCCACACAGTGCAGACCCCTAACAACCCGCCTGGTTTCCCCCACACAGTGCAGCCCCCTAATAACCCGCCTGGTTTCCCCACACAGTGCAGACCCCTAACAACCTGCCTGGTTTCCCCACACAGTGCAGACCCCTAACAACCTGCCTGGTTTCCCCACACAGTGCAGACCCCTAACAACCCGCCTGGTTTCCCCCCCCAAACAGTGCAGACCCCTAACAACCCGCCTGGTTTCCCCACACAGTGCAGACCCCTAACAACCCGCCTGGTTTCCCCACACAGTGCAGACCCCTAACAACCCGCCTGGTTTCCCCACACAGTGCAGTCCCCTAATAACCTGCCTGGTTTCCCCCACACAGTGCAGACACCCAACACCCCACCTTGTATCCTCCACACAGTGCAGACCGCTAACAACCCGCCTGGTTTCCCGCACACAGTGCCGACCCCTAACACCCCGCCTGGTTTCCCCCACAGAGTGCAGACACCTAACAACCAGCTTGTTTTCCCCCACACAGTGCAGACCAGGCATGGGCAAACGTGGCCCTCCAGCTGTTAAGGAACTACAAATCCCACAATGCATTTGCCTTTATGAGTCATGACTGTGGCTGTCAGACTCCTGCAATACATTGTGGGACATGTAGTTCCTCAACAGCTGGAGGGTCAAGTTTGCCCATGCCTGGTGCAGACCCCTAACAACCCGCCTTGTTTCCCCCCACACAGTGCAAATACCCAACAACACTCACTCACTCATTGCTGGTGCAAAGTTATCCGATTCTCAGAGAAAATAATGAGACAAGGACTTGTATATCAGCAGGTGCTGAGAGGAAAAAACCTGCGCTAATCAAATATGACGATTGAACTAATTTGCTAATGGTTTTCAGCTCTCTAACGATGTGATAAACAGCGCCGAGTTGGAGAAATAGAAGCGCTTATAACAAATGATTTTGATAGAATGGGCTATAAAGACAGCTCATCAGACCGCGCTTGTTAGACTGAGTAATGATCTTATTTTGATACCATTATGACCTTGGAATTCAGCGCTGGAATCAAATGCGGTTTTCTTTTTTTTTTTTTCATAGAAGGCAGCCACAGATCAGACGACAGGAATGGCGGCTTTCTGCTAATTTATCTGGGGTGTTTGCGTTCTGCTACATTACATAAGATAATCACATTTTGTTGGGCCACTGTAGCATCCTCTTTGTGTGATAATTATGTGTCCTGGCAGCTGGGTTATATATGTATGAATGTGTGTTGCGAGTGTGGCTGGAATAAAACATAAGCTTCCTTATGAGGAGAGGAGATGCAGGGTCAGTCACCTAAATGCAAACTGGGTTTATGTATATTAAAGAACTGTCGCTGGAACGCTCATCTTCAAATCATTGCTTAGAAGAGACTAATCTTGTGAATTACACTGACATTCATGTGTCGGCTTCTAACATGGCAAATAGTTCCTGATCTAGGGATGGAACTAAAATGTAGGGCTGCTACACACCATGCAATCTGACTCTACAACCAAGTTCTAATGTTACCATTTTTAAATAAGGGTACAAATTGGCAAGAAATTTGTCACTATCAGCTATCTGGATATTCCGTTGGCATGTTTAAGAAAGCAGAGCTGACAGACTGAAATGGCTAGTTCATTTTAATAATAGTGAATTATAAAAAAATGGCTTTTGCAGCAAGTGCTGTAATATAAAAAGTGTACCCGGTTTTACTCTAAAAATTGATGTAAAAAGGAATATGTACATTCTTACACTTTATAAACCATTTTCTAGCCCCAAGGATGGCATAAACTGTACAAGCAGACTACCTGTAATGGCAGTTTTTTTAAAGTGTTTTCCGGCGATTTTCTGCTAGTTTTTGTAAGCGCTTTTGCAGAGTGATTCCGGTCTTTTGATCCGGAAACAATAAATACAGTGTATTAAAAAAAAAAAAAAAAAAAAAAAAAAAAACACGCACGCAATCGCTTGCCAATGCGATTTTGTGAGCGTTTTGCATTTTTCTTATACCTTCCATTGAGGCAAATCGCCTCAAAAATGGCCCAAGCACCGCTTTTCTAAGCAGATCGCAAACGAACCGCTCTGATATGAACTCTCTCATAGAGAATCATTGCACAAGCGTTTTCAGGGCGATTTTGAAAATCAGCCGCGCTTAAATTTTTTACAAAAACGCCTATAATGTGAACAAGGCCTCAAAGTGTGCCAATCATCTCTTGTCAATAGAACTGCATCTATGCAAAATAAAACTGACAGGTGCGATCAGTCCAGTTCCCACTCGGAAGCAGATTGCCATTTTGCCACGATTTGAGTTTTGATTCCCGTTCAACAGAACGAGAATCAGATCGCAATCGCCCCCAAGGCGTTGCATGCATTCATAGGGATCCATTAGCAACAGCGCTTTGCTGATCGCCGGCGGCCATTTCAAACTGCAAGCACTTTTCTGAGATTTTTCTGATCGTCGGCGATGCAAAGTTCTTTGCCCTTGTAATCCTATAATCGGTTTAACACTAGAACGATTCGTTTTTCTTAAAATCATATGCATGTAGCATTTTTACAGCAACTGTATTAAGAGTTTAAAAACCCTGCAAAAAGTAAAATTTCTGCAAATTAGCTTGCTGACCACTGAGGCCTCGTTCAGACTATATGTGCAGCCTTGTGCATTCTAGCAGCGAGTATAGTGTGCGGAACACAAGAACGGTAGAAAAGCATAGAAAGCCCTTCTACCGTTCCCATCATATGCGCTGTGCAGCAGTACGATGCTGCATTAATTTTTTGGGGGAATCGCAGCGCAGATCCATTCACTGTAGCGCAGCACATTGTAGCGCAGATGGTGTGCGATCGTACGCTTTGCTTTCCGATCACACAGCCATCTGCTAAAAAGACCTGAATGAGGCCTGAACGATTGCGGTCGAGCTATTACAGACTGAAAATGCCAAATGGCTGTTTCACTAAAGGGGTTCAAGCACTTTTCTCATCGCCAGCGATTTGAAAAGTGCTTAGACAAAATCGTATGAACTGTTTAACACCAGAGAGAGTCATTTTTATTAAAGGGATACTGTAGGGGGGGGTCGGGGGAAAAGGAGTTGGACTTACCCGGAGCGTCCAATGGTCCCACGCAGACATCCTGTGCCTGCGCAGCCAGTCACCGATGCTCCGGCCGTGTCCTCGCTCCTGCTGATGTCACCAGGAGCATACTGCGCAGGCACAGACCATACACTACTGGTGACATCAGCGGGAGCGAGGATCGGCAACGCAGGCGCAGTGGTTTTCAGACTTTAAAGTCGGAAATTCCAGAAGTGAACTGGAGGCGGGGCCGGAGCATCGGTGACTGGCTGCGCGGGCACAGGATGTCTGTGGGGGACAATTAGACACTCCGGGTAAGTTCAACTCATTTTCCCCCGACCCCCTAAAGTATCCCTTTAAATTATGTAGCGTTGCAAGTAGCATTTTAGCATCAGCGATGGCAATTATGTTACTGCATACGTGTAAATAAAGCAAAGATTTGCGGTGACCCAAAGATTGCATTGAAGTGCCCAGAGATTGCATTCAGCGATTTTCAGTGTGCATACAGCCCACAGAGAAATCAAATAAAACCAAACATTGACATTTTAAAATCAATCAGAACACTGCATTAAAATCGAAACATATGAAGTCAGCATAAAGCCTCAGTGTTCTCCCCAGGCTCCTTTAACTGGGTGCCCCACCCGGCTAACTTTGGTGACCACCCGGCTATCATTGGCTCACCTCCTCATCCTCCTCCTATGCGGTAAGCAGAGTTGTGCAGAGAAGCTCCGCCCCTGCATTCCCCCCTTGCGCCCCACCCAGCTACTTTTTCATGACACTCGGCTGGAAAAAAATTCTGGGGAGAACACTGCCTTGTACCAACACTAGACTAAACTAGCGTGTACAGGTGTCCCAAGTTCCTTTAAAGGCACACTGGATCTGTAAAGGGAACCTGACATGAAAGGTATACAGAGGCTGCCATATTTATATAATTTAGACAATACCAGTTACCTGGCTGTCCTGCTGATCTCTTTGTAGTAGTGTCTGTATCACACACCTGTAACAAGCATGTGGCTGATCTAAGATATTGCACGACCGAATAAAAATTGTACTAGGTAAACAGACACTGAAGCACTTTGCCTATAGAGGCCTAACCACATATGTACATTATGTATACACGGAGATATATGTCGGTCTCCTTGTTCCCCTTTATGATTAAAAACACTGTATATATTCACAAATCATAAGAGGGTTTACTTTAAAATAAAGTGTGTCCAATACAACAGTCATGGGTTTGTTAAAGTTAACAGCAAAGTGTATCATCAGTTGACTGCAAAACTTTAGCAAGGGTCTTTGCTGATCCCCCCCATTAATTTCCATGGGGTGTAGCTATCTTGCAAGCGTTTGCGTCAAAACAGACCAGATGAACTATTGCTTGAAAGACAGGGAAAAAAACGAGAGCCAAATCTGGTGTAGTATGTTCGACCAATGTGGAGAAGGTATACAAAATGAAAATATACTCACAAGTGTAGGTCACCACGCAGGCGACCACTGTAATAGCAGGTGGGGAGAATTTTCACCTGACCCCACTCAGGTATAAAAAGTCGCTCTCTATAGAAAGAAAATGGGGAAACACCCCTCCACCCAGGGTGGACAAGATATGAATAAAAATGGTTAATTGAGGCGCCAAAATAGGATAAGATGGGTTAAAAACCGTTTAAAAGGAGGGGGTGGGTGGATTCACTACCCTCACTATAAATGACCAGGCTAAATCAAGCCGTAGATAATACAAGAAAATGTTTATTAGTCTCCGAATACAGAGTATTCGGAGACTAATAAACATTTTCTTGTATTATCTACGGCTTGATTTAGCCTGGTCATTTATAGTGAGGGTAGTGGATCCACCCACCCCCTCCTTTTAAACGGTTTTTAACCCATCTTATCCTATTTTGGCGCCTCTATTAACCATTTTTATTCAGATGAACTATTGCTTAACCCAAATTGATTGGTTACTGTTGATTGTAGAGGACACACCTGCCTGTTGGAAGGGCTTAAACCATGAAAAAACCCTGCCTCCGATATTGGTAGATAAGAACAAACAAGACCCCATAGGGGTCAACAATAACTTCATAGAATGTAGCTGGGTGGTATACCATATCTGCATTGTGTACAGTGAGACAAAAGTGGTGAACAGATAGAGTGCCAACTCTACCATCGTTTCACTCCTTAAGCGGAGCGTCGTCAGGAGTATGTGTAGTGCATAAAGTATTTACAATAATCATCCCCCCACCAGCACACAGATTCCCCCAGCATACAGCCCAAGTCAGTTCACTGTACACAATGCAGATATGGTATACCACCCAGCTACCTTCTATGAAGAGTTATTGTTGACCCCTATGGGGTCTTGTTTGTTCTTATCTACCAATATCGGAGGCAGGGTTTTTTCATGGTTTAAGCCCTTCCAATAGGCAGGTGTGTCCCCTACATTCAACAGTTACCAATCAATTTGGGTTAAGCAATAGTTCATCTGGTCTGTTTTGACGCAAGCGCTTGTAAGATAGCTACACCCCAAAGACCCTTGCTAAAGTTTTGCAGTCAACTGATGATACACTTTGCTGTTAACTTTAACAAACCCATGACTGTTGCATTGGACACACTTTATTTTAAAGTAAACCCTCTTATGAATTGTAAATATATACAGTGTTTTTAAATCATAAAGGGGAACAAGGAGACCGACATATCTCCGTGTATACATTATGTACATATGTGGTTAGGCCTCTATAGGCAAAGTGCTTCAATGTGGCTGATCTAGTCAGACTTCAATCAGAGCACATGATCTGTGGGAAACGATGTGCTTACCAATTGGTGTTGCTCACTCATTGGTTACACTAGCTCGTAAATTAATGTCAAACTCCACCCCCCTACTCAGCTTTATTTCTAAAGTCTTCCATAGCTCTGGCCACTACTACTTGCGTTGCTACGGCCCGCCCCCCAGCCGTGGCATAATTGGTGGCTGCCAAGCTGGGGGCGGGCCACAAATGCAGGTGGCCAGAACTTCAGAAGATTCCAGGGGGGGGGAGAAAGGGGCAGAGCTTTACCTAATACATTATTAACTCTGAGACCCACCAATCCTGGTAGCATTAAAGGCAGCCATACACAGGTCGATTGCCACCAGATCGACCAACCAAGAGATATCTCTGATCATAGAGGGATCTGTTGGCTGCCCATACACTGCACACAGATATTGAATCGATTTCAGCATGAAATTGATTCACAATCAGTGGAGCTGCCACTACCTCTCTGCCTCTGCTCCACCCGCCAGCAGCAATAATCTCACCTGTTCTGCTGGCGCGAGTCCCCGGGGTCACGCTAACACTTTCTCTGGCTGGCCGCCTTCATCTTCACTTTACTTCCTGTCCCGTCCTGTGAGAAGGGGGAAGTACAAATAGTACAGCGCCCTCTATTGTTTGAGCTTCCCCTTCTCACAGGATGGGACAGGAAGTAAAGTGAAGATGAAGAAGGCCAGCCAGAGAAAGTATTAGCGTGGACCCGGGGACTCGCGCCAGCGGAACAGGTGAGATTACTGCTGCGTCGGTCGTCGCCGAATCGAACGCTAACAATGCGCTCCCGACCTCCCGACGATCAAGCAAAATTTTCCGTCTGAACAGGACGGAATCGATCGATTTCGGATGGAAATAGGTTGATCAGTCCGCGTTTGCGTAATCAATTTCTCAGCAGATTCCATCACGGTGACCGAATCTGCCATCGGCGGGAAATCGCGTAAATGGACACCTTAACCTATTTTGGCTCCCGGCCCGCGGTTCGTTAGCCAGGCAATCAGTGAATCGTGCTATGGTGCCCGATCACGGATTCCTCTCCCCCGCTGAAAAAGCGACAGCTTCTCTCGGAAGCTGCGCCTTTTCTGGCTGTTACCTCCCCCATACATCGCTCTAAGCGTGTGTCACGCTTAGAGTGACGTCATGTAAACAAACTCATGGCCGCCATCTTGTGGCCAAAAAGTAATACTACAACCAAAAAGTAAAAAAAAAAATTAAAATCAACACACATATACATTTTAAACCTATTGTTTACATCCCACCCTCCCAAAACTACCCAAATAAAATGTTTAATATAAAAAAACCCTCAAAAAACAATACAATAAAAAAAAAAAAACAACAACATGTGAATATTTACCTAAGGGTCTAAACTTTTTAAATACCAATGTAAAGATGATATATTTCTATATTTTTTTTTTATTTTAAACTTGTAAATAGTGATAGATGCAAAACGGAAAAAATGCACCTTTTATTTCCAAATAAAATATCGCCATACATTGTGATAGGGACATAATTTTAACGGTGTAATAACCGGGACATATGGGCAAATACAATACGTGACTTTTAATTATGGAGGCATGTATTTTAAAACTATAATGGCTGAAAACTGAGAAATAATGATTTTTTCCATTTTTTTCTTATTCTTCCTGTTAAAATGCATTTACAGTAAAGTGGCTCTTAGCAAAATGTACCCCCCAAAGAAAGCCTATTTGGTGGCGGAAAAAACAAGATATAGATCAGTTTATTGTGATAAGTAGTGATAAAGTTATAGGCTAATGAATGGGAGGTGAACATTTATCAAGTGAAAACGACGGAACGCGAATGGGTTAAGACAGAGCCTTAAATAACAGGCTCCAGGGCTGTGGAGTCGGAGGTTTCATAAACAGAGGAGTTGGAGGATTTATGTACCAAATCCTTAGTTCTGGTAAGTATTAGACTAAGGAGTCGGAGTCTGAGCCATTTTGGGTACCTGGAGTCGGAGGTTTCAAAGACGGAGTCGTCGGAGTTGGATGATTTTTGGAGCGACTCCACAGCCCTGACAGGCTCTGCCTTTTTCACAAACATCCGCCTCACCTGAATATTAGTACTACTACAGAATGTGAACAGATAAATATTCATCCTGGATCTCGATTGGCTGTCCTCCTCACACACCCTCATTAGCTCACTATGAGCAAGCTTCAGGCATCACATTACCTCAATGCCGCTCTGCCTGGCCAGTTTGACGGCGGTGTTGTAGTAGCCGCAGCGCAGCAGATGTTCCACCATCATGCGATCCATGCGCTTCTTCTTCCACATGTTGACGGCCGCCGCCTGGTCACTGCTGTGCTCCTTCAGGTGCTCGATGCGCCTCTTGCACAGCTTAGCGCTCTCATCCTCTGCCTGGATCGACTCCACGGCCTGGAAGAACAAATGGCATGTTCAAATCTGATTCAATGTGTGTGAAGGGAAATACCACAGTAACATATTAAATTATTCAGGATACTATAATTTTCCTGGTTTCAGCCCAGAAGCACTTCCTATATCTATACTGTATATTGCTGTATATTGGTATGCATGCTCGCCCTTGCAGTGATGCTTAGCCTAGGCTGTTTAGCTATGTGGAATTCTCCTCCCAGAGTGTTCTGTCAGGTGATCTGTACAGAAGTTATATGCATAGAGAGAGATGGTTTCGCCACAATATCAGCCACACAGACCTTCCACAGTTTTATGTTTAAATCCACTTTTTAAGTTTTAAATGTTTTATTGTTTTTGCTCAATGACATTCATTGAAGTATGCCAAAACTAAAAGCTATGAACTATTGACCCTTTTTATCTCTTTCCTGCTCACAGAAGCCATTTTCTGCTAGCAAAGTGTTTTGTAGTTTGGAATTTCTTATCAGTGAGAGTCATTCTGTAGTCACTTCCTGTCTGAGTCAGGACTGAGTCAGCCACTTACATACCTGATATTTAACTCTTTCATGCAGAGGGGAAAAAAAAAAAAAAAAGGAACATAGCATAGTTATTTGTGTGCTAGGCACTGTACATACCCATGTCTATCACATCATGTCACTTCGGGTATCCTTTAAGTTTCAATACCATCTTGAGGATGGGTTCACACAACACCACAGGCCATAACATGGACAGTCAGAGTGGATCTGATGTACAGTCCGCTGTGTCCATGCACTTCAGGTTTGGCTAGCTCTGGCCTCAGTCTGTGTCCCCTCTAACAGATACCTCTGGAGCCCTCCACTACTCAGCACGGTGAAAGTATAGTGGACAGAGGCTGTCTCAGCAGAAAACCATTTAGCGCAAGAAACCTTAAAATGGGCAGATACTTGTTTTGTTGACACTGCATGTATAGTTCCACAGTAGTGGCTCTCACTAATGGTGGCCACTAATGAGCCAATCTTTTTCATCCAATCTTATCAAATCTATGTAGTGGAAGAGTAAACTGAGAATATATTGAATGGACACTTTAGGCAGTCCCTCATATTACATACAAATGGTAAGATTGGATGAAAAAGCCTGGATCATTAGTAGCCACCTTAAAGAGAAACTCCAACCTAGAATTGAACTTTATCCCAATCAGTAGCTGATACCCACTTTTACATGAGAAATATAATGATTTTCACAAACAGACCATCAGGGGGCGCTGTATGACTGATTTAGTGCTGAAACCCCTCCCACAAGAAGCTCTGAGTACCACGGTACTCTGGGCAAACTGCCACAATGTAACAATGTTCACAGACAGGAATTAGCTGTTTACAGCTGTCTCTAATGGCCAAAACAGCTAGGAGCAGCTACATAACCTGCCCACAGTAAAAATGTCACCATGTAATAAATGTCAGAATGTAAATCGGGGAGAGGAAAGATTTTACAATGAGCAAACACTGACTAAATCATTTATTTAATTATGGTAAAAAATGAAGCACTTTTTTATTACATTATTTTCACTGGAGTTCCTCTTTAACTCCTTGCCGCCCGCTCCACACCAAAATGGCATGAACGCGGTGGCAGCCCCAGGACTGGGGCGCGGAGATCGCGCGTGCCCATGTGTGCGGAGCTCCGCTCCGTCATCAGTCTCCCAGCGGTGGTCGACGCTAGGAGACTGTTAGACAGCTATTTGCTTTGTACAGCGCTGAGATCTAAGGCAGCGCTGTACTGGGGACAGCAGTGTGACACGGCTGTCCCCCTGGGAGGCTCAGTAGCGATCGGCTGTCATAGGCTGGCAGGGACAGGGTGGTAGGGGCTGTAAAAAAAATAAAAAATAGGTAAATGTATTGAAATAAATAAAAAACAAAGACATTGCAACATCAATCCGAGCCCACCAACAGAAAGCTCTGTTAGTGGGCAGAAAAGGAAGAGGGGGGGTTATTCAATTGTGTGCAGAGTTGCATGGCCCTGAAGCGAATCCTTAAAGGGGCACTATGGGGAAAAATTGTAAAATTTGAAATATGTGCAAACAGACAAATGAGAAGTACATTTTTTCCAGAGTAAAATTAGCCATAAATCACTTTTCTCCTATGTTGCTGTCACTTACAGTAGGTAGTAGAAATCTCACAGAAGCGACAGGTTTTGGACTAGTCCATCTCTTCATGGGGGGGGGGGGGGAATTCTCAGCAAGGCTTTTATTCTTTATAAAGATATTCCCTAAAACGGATTTAAACAATGATGCTGGCCAGCTTCCCTGCTTGCTACACAGATTTTTTGGCAGTTGGACAGAGCAACTGCCATTCATTAAGTGCTTTTGAAAATAAATAAATCCCTCAGAATCCCCTATGAAGAGATTGACAGAAGTGACAGGTTTTGGACTAGTCCGATTTCTACTACCTACTGTGATGGTGGGCATGCACGGTGCGTTTCTTTCTTCTCAATCGAGCCGCTGATGGGCTCGATTGATAATATCCGACAGGTCCGATCACGAATGGATTGATTCCCCGCTTGATTCCCGCCTGCAGACAATGGCAGGGAATAGAGCGGAAGATAAGCGGCGCCGGTGGGGACGAGCGGTAATCGATTCGGGCGCACGAGCGGACGCGCGGGGACGAGGCGGGAGTCGATCCTGCGGCTAATCGACCCACCGGATCGCACCGTGTATGCCCACCATAAGTGACAGCAACATTGGAGAAGAGTAATTTATGGCTCATTTTACTCTGGACAAAATGTACTGATTTGAATATGTTTGCAAATATTTTACAATATATCACCATAGTGCCCCTTTAAAGCTGCAGTGGCATAAATTGTAAAAAATAGCCTGGTCAATAGGGGGGGGGGGGGGGGGGGGTGTAAGCCTACGGTCCTGAAGGGGTTAAAAGAAGCAATGTTTAAAAAAAGCATACTTACTCGCTTTGACTTTGCCCCGTTTCCCCCTTTACCTAACATTTGTAATCCTAATGTTTGCATAGCTCTTTTCTCCTATTGGACTCAAAGCGATCAAGCGCTGCAGCCACTGAGGGTGTGCATAAGAGGCCACCCTGCCCTTCCCTGTTACGAAGTCTTGCCCAATGACTTCTTACTGAATAGGTACTGACCCTTGCCAGGATTTGAACTCCTGTCACCTATGACAAAGGCAGAGCCCTCAACCAGTACACTATCCAGCCACTTTATCTCAGTCCTGGTTGTTTTCTTCCAACTGACAGGTGGCTGGACAACTCCATTGTGATTGGTCACCAAACCTCACATTAGTGCTGAAGGTGGGGTGGAAATGCCACAATGGCCTGGTTTGTTCTCTAGCGAGATGCATGGAGAACCGTAATGATCAGAGGCAGCCTAAAGAGCTCTCACACATAGATTTGCAAACTTTTTTTAAAGGCGTTTAGCGGAGCAGTCAATGGCAGACTGACCACTTCCCTGCTGACTGAATGCAAGCGTTGATGGGAGATTTTGTGCTAGAAGTCTGAAGGTGTTATTGAATTGCCGCGGAAGCTCTGGCTATCACAGATGCCGCCCCAGAATTCTGTGTTCTGAAATTGCAAATGCAAATGCCTGCATAGGTGTTTGACAACCTCCTGTAAATACCTTCAGCTGCTGTCCTGGTGGAGAAACTGTTAACTGCAACATTTCCAGACTATTCATGTCAACCAGCCCTTATTGTCCTGTCAATCTGAAATGTGGTTGGGTAGCTGGAGCCATTTAAGGTTAGTCTCAGACAAGCCTGTGGAGCTTAAATGTGATATTTTCAATCTCACTGTGACCCTCCTGCAGACCTGCTGGAAAGAGTTTCTCATTGGTATGGAAGCATGACCTCTGAAGCAGGGCCGTGCAGAGGGTCCTTCAGTGGGGGGTGCTCAAATTTAAAAAAGGGGCCTGGCAACGCCTTCCCCCACATACCCCCCCCCCCCCCATCGTTTCTGGCTAGGGTGGTATGGATTGTCATGTGGGTGCTGAATGCAGATGCTGGGTGCCATGTGGGTTCTGGGTGTAAGTACTGAGTGTTATATGGGTTCTGGCTATGGTTGGGTATCAAGTGTCATGCGGGTGTTGATTGCAAGTACTTAGTGCCATGTAAGATCTGGGTGCATGTACTGGATGTCATGTGGGTGCTGGGTGCAGGTACCGGGTGTGACATGGGTGCGAATACTTGGCGCCATGCCTGTACTGGGTGCTGGCTATGGGTGGGCTTTGGGCATCACATGGGTTTTTAATGCAGGTACTTTGGGTGCGGGTACGGGTTAAGTGGGTGTTTGGTGCAGATAGTGGGGGCCATGTGGAAGCTGTGTGCAGGTGTGAGTACTGGGTGCAATGTCAGGTCTGGGTGCAGATACTTGGTGTCATGTGAGTGTGAGTACTGGGTGCCAGCTATGAGGGGAAGGGGAGGATACTGGGAAAAGTAGAGGTCAGTGTGGGTGCTGCAGGAAGGGGCAGGGCCATGCAGAGGATCCTCAAGGGGGTGGTGCTCAAATTTGAAATCGATCAATCGTGCTAAATTGTATATGTAATACCCCTCTCCAGAAAGCATTAGGCAGTCTTAACCACTTCAGGACCACAGTCTTTTCGCCCCTTAAGGACCAGAGCCTTTTTCTCCATTCAGACCACTGCAGCTTTCACGGTTTAATGCTCGGTCATACAACCTACCACCTAAATGAATTTTACCTCCTTTTCTTGTCACTAATACAGCTTTCTTTTGATGCTATTTGATTGCTCCTGCGAGTTTTACTTTTTATTATATTCATCAAAAAAGACATGAATTTTGGCAAAAAAATGATTTTTTTAACTTTCTGTGCTGACATTTTTCAAATAAAGTAAAATTTCTGTATACATGCAGCGCGAAAAATGTGGACAAACATGTTTTTGATAAAAAAAAAACCCATTCAGTGTATATTTATTGGTTTGGGTAAAAGTTATAGCGTTTACAAACTATGGTGCCAAAAGTGAATTTTCCCATTTTCAAGCATCTCTGACTTTTCTGCGCACCTGTCAGGTTTCATGAGGGGCTAGAATTCCAGGATAGTACAAATACCCCCCAAATGACCCCATTTTGGAAAGAAGACATCCCAAAGTATTCAGTGAGAGGCATGGTGAGTTCATAGAAGATTTTATTTTTTGTCACAAGTTAGCGGAAAATGACACTTTCTGACAAAAAAAAGAAAAAAAAAAAAGTTTCCATTTCTTCTAACTTGCAACAAAAAAAAATGAAATCTGCCACGGACTCACTATGCTCCTCTCTGAATACCTTGAAGTGTCTACTTTCCAAAATGGGGTCATTTGTGGGGTGTGTTCACTGTCCTGGCATTTTGGGGGGTGCCTAATTGTAAGCACCCCTGTAAAGCCTAAAGATGCTCATTGGACTTTTGGCCCCTTAGCGCAGTTAGGCTGCAAAAAAGTGCCACACATGTGGTTTTGCCGTACTCAGGAGTAGTATAATGTGTTTTGGGGTGTATTTTTACACATACCCATGCTGGGTGGGAGAAATATCTCCATAAATGACAATTGTTTTATTTTTTTTACACACAATTGTCTATTTATAGAGATATTTCTGCCACTCAGCATGGGTATGTGGAAAAATACACCCCAAAACACATTATACTACTTCTTCTGAGTACGGCGATACCACATGTGTGGCACTTTTTTGCACCCTAACTGCGCTAAGGGGCCCAAAGTTCAATGAGTACCTTTAGGATTTCACAGGTCATTTTGAGAAATTTCGTTTCAAGACTACTCCTCGCGGTTTAGGGCCCCTAAAATGCCAGGACAGTATAGGAACCCCACAAATTACCCCATTTTAGAAAGAAGACACCCCAAGGTATTCCGTTAGGAGGATGGTGAGTTCATAGAAGATTTTTTTTTTTTGTCACAAGTTAGCGGAAATTGATTTTAATTGTTTTTTTTCACAAAGTGTCATTTTCCGCTAACTTATGACAAAAAATAAAATCTTCTATGAACTCACCATACTCCTAACGGAATACCTTGGGGTGTCTTCTTTCTAAAATGGGGTCATTTGTGGGGTTCCTAT